>NW_020194481.1:914381-1052418 GCF_003019875.1 Amorphotheca resinae ATCC 22711
CCCCCCCCCAAAAAAAAAGACCAACGACGACAACAACAAAAAGCCGCTGCCCCAGTCTCGAAACTCCATCCTTCCAACCTCACTAACCCGGTAAAATTTTGAAATTGGTAGATGGAGGTCAAAGGGAGTAACGGCTACCTGGAGCTCTCTGCGTGCCGAGAGGATTGTCGATGAATAGGTATTTCCACGGATGTCTTGCAATCTTTGGAATTGGTGACCTTTTCACTAGGTATCGGCGGGTAAGCAGAAGAAAGGTTGTGCTGAGTCCTTGACTTTCCACCCATTTGCAGTATGCCATTACCTACCTACGACCCTGGTCGTGCTCATTATGATTCTGGAAGGTCCCGAAAGATAGATATCTTATCAGCTTCGACCCAATCGGCACGCCCCTGAAGCGCGAACTTCTGTAGGTTCCTGAGTGCCCCGCGGCGCATTAAGGTTCGTGATGACCTGCGTCCCCCGCCGGCATTTTGACGGGACTCGCCGATCCTGCTGCCCATTCAAGCGGTCTGGAGGCGGGAACGGGGACTTTCCATTCTTCCTACCAACCACCACTACCAGGAACCCCCCGCGGCACCCAGCAATGATGGCACGGGAGGGCAAGAAGAGGAAGAAAAGGAAGGCGACTGTGGCTTATCGGCTGCTTCAAGATGACCCATGTGATTGGTGAGGGATCGACAACTACTCGTCCAGGGTACCTATCGCACAAAGGCTCACTACCTCAAGACGTTCGGATTTCTATGTACACGAACAAGAGCCATGCACTGTACTGTATGGGCTCCCGCCAAGATCCGAGGCATCCTCCCTCACCTTCTTGATCTGGCTATTGACTCCGTCCTGCTACTGATGCATATACAACCCCCTCTAGCACGTGTGTGTCGTACTGCTACCATATATCATCAGTACTATTATAAGATGCGGTTACCTTCCCATTACCTCTCGATGATCAAGTAGCTTCAACGTCTCTCCAAGCAACCTTTCCCTCCAAATCAAATCGCCACCATGAAGGTTTCTGCCACAGCTCTGTTCTTGACTTCTGCCCTCCCCACAGTCTTGGCTTGGGGCAACCTGGGCCACGAGACGATCGCTTATATTGCCTCGAACTTTGGTCAGTGCTATAGTTCCTAGTTCATTTATCTCCAGCTTCCTGACACATCCATAGTCAGCTCTGAGACAGAGACATATTTCCAAAAAGTTCTCGGAAATACGAGCACTAGCTACTTGGCAGGTGTTGCCACATGGGTGAGTTCCACTTGGTGGAGGAGAAACTTGTGTGGGACTATCTGACAGCTGTTCAGGCGGACACTTATAAATATACCTCTGCCGGCCTTTACTCAAAACCTTACCATTTCATTGATGCTCAAGACGATCCACCATCATCTTGCAATGTTGACTACGACCGTGATTGCGGTTCGAGTGGATGCGTTGTGGCAGCAATCCAGAACTATGTATGGTGACTTTAAAGACGTGAAGACCAACCACTAACGGCATATCTAGACATCTATCATGCAAGACAGCAGCTCGAGTGACTCGGATTTGGACATGGCAGCGAAGGTAAGACTAAAACCGAAGCCCCGAGATTATTGCTGACCTCTTTCTAGTTCCTTGTTCACGTAAGTCGTGAATTTCCTGTGGAACCTTGCCCGAGAACAGGTTGTTTGAAATGCCTCTCCCATTGTCATGGTTCATGGGCATCGACCCTGAAGCACATCATATTGTCTCTAGTCCTTCCTTCATGGTCGAGAAAAAGTATGACATAGGAAAATACTCATTTCGATTCATCCAGTTCATTGGCGATATCCATCAACCACTTCATGATGAGAACCTGGACTATGGCGGAAACGACATCGATGTGAAATTCGGATCCACATCTACCAACCTCCACCACATCTGGGACACCAACATGCCCGAGAAATATGCCGATGGCTACACTCTCGCCGATGCCGAGAACTGGGCCCAGAATCTCACCACGGAAATCAAGACCGGAGCGTACAAGTCCCAGGCCGCAAGCTGGCTCAAGGGTATGAATATCTCGGATCCCGTGGCTTCAAGCATGGGCTGGGCGACCGACAGCAACGCGTACGTCTGCAGCACTGTCATGCCGGACGGCATCTCGCCGCTCGAGAATACGGATCTGTCAGGTGATTACTACACAACAGCCCTCCCAGTGATCCAACTCCAATTTGCCAAGGCTGGATACAGGTCAGTCATCTCGTGAGGATTCTAGGTACCTTCCATGAAACTAACGACTACTCATAGACTCGCTGCTTGGCTGGATCTGATTGCGACTGGCAAAACCGACCTCTAGATTGGGGCGGAGGTGGGCGTGGGACAGGGAGAAAGCTGAGAGATCCAGAATAGAGTAATTTCTAAGCAGCTACTGTAGTAAACACATCGATACCAACTTCTCGTACTCAGCCCAAGTCTCTTTTCGCACTAGGGGTATAGTAATGGAAGTTAAATCCAACCTCAACTGTAGGACTTAGGCTAGCAAACTCCGCATTACCTCTAGGCATGCTTGTATAGTAATGGGAAGAGATTAGGAAAATGGATCTTAGAATACCAAGTAGTAGTGAGACGTGACGGAAAAGTGATTGATACTTAGGTATGATGGTCAGCAGGAGATACCTTAGGTAGGAGGTGAAGCGAGTTGAGAGACGAAAAGGGGTAATTTGCTCCGAGTGACGCTAGGGCCAATTCAGTACTAGCCTCAATATTGGAAATCCTCACGTCACAATCTTGAATCTCTACACAACAACGATACCACAGACAGAACGAACCCAACGCGTCCCAAAGCCAATTCCCGCTTCCAGACTGACCAGATATAGTTGGCTCAGTCACCCCTTCAACATCCACTCTTCGCCCCTCAATTTTATGCAACCAGAGCCTACCGAACTTTCAACACCCGCTCCCACCTTGAACAACTCATCAGAACGTGTCGACGCCTCCCAATATGGCTTTCTCGCAAACCAGCTGCCCTCCGCAGACGCGCGTGTCTCTCCTCTCGATGAGCGCGCAGCATCTGCAGGTCCAGGAGCAGCGCCGGATGAGAGCGGAACGCGCTCACCCGGACGCGCGGAACTGCAAGAGCAATTGGGACGATTGAACTTGGACGATAGCAATGAAACGCGGCCAAAACCCTCCTTCCAGCTGATCTCCGAGTATGAAAACGCTTTGTTGCCATCGACACCTAGAAAGCACAATGAAGGCCCTGGCTTCAAGGTAGTCAAGAAGCAAAGCAGTACGCTCGACGGACCACAGCTTGAGAACTTCCCAAATGGTAATTTTCCCTCCACAAGGCCCTCTACACTTTTGCACAGAGCAATTCTGCTGATTATGGGTGTCTTCTTGGTGGCCATGTGTTCTAATGCTCAGCAGAGGTTTTGACCCATATCTTGTCACACTTACCAGCTTCATCCCTTTCGGCAGTATCTCTTGTTTCTCGTCGATTTTACGGCCTTGTAACGACGCCGCATGCCTGGCGTATTGCGTTTTCGCGGTTCTTTCCGGGCCAAGATGCAGAGAACTATACCACAAGCTCTCAAATAAACCGCCGAGGCTCTGATCAAGAGTCCCGGGAACAGCTCCGATCAGAACAGCGTTTTTTCACTCGATTAACAGCTCTTGCGTCCTGGCGCAGCGAATACATCCTACGAACGAGGCTTTTACGTAGCCTCGAGAAAGGAAAACCTGCTCAGCTCGCCCCTGGCCGTGGTGCTTCTTCTCGATCCAACAGTGCCGCGAATAACGCCAATGCGGTGGTAACATACAACTCGCAGCTGTTTGCTACAATCAATCATATCCATGCTGTATTTGGCACTGGTAAGAAATCGCCACGCTTCATCCATGGCACCGACGAGACTGGAACAGCTTGTACCAGCGATCCTAACATTGGTAAAATCGACAATTGGGGACTTTCTGATCCCCAGGCGCTGCCTCAGTTTGCGGACCTCTTCGTGGGTGACCGACCGTATGGAGATGGTGAAGGGCCAGCAGGCCTTCCAAACTCTATGGATCTTAGTCAACCATTTGGGATGGTATATGGTGAAGGGTTTCCGGGAGGTCAAGCTTACTATCGACCCACCGAAGAAATGCGTGGACGATTTCTTAGTCAACCAACTGACCTCGTCGATCATCAATCTGGCATCCCCAAGATTCCAGGCCTCACCGAAGCAATTTCTGCTGTCTGGATCGCCAAGTCGAGCTCCGTCCCTTCTATGACCGACGGCCTAGTTGGGATCATGACTGGATCAACCCTAGGGATTGTCACTGCGTATTCCTTAGGTGCTGACACTCCTCACGGACGCCGCATCGGTAAAGGCCAACTGACCGCAAAATGGGTACTCAGTCCAGGAGTCCCAATCATCAGCCTCAAAGCTGATGATTCATATAATTCTAAACGAAAGGCTTCTGGTCGAGTTTGGGCAGTCGCTTTGAATGCTCTTGGAGAGGTGTTCTACCTCACGACTACTCCATCTTCCGCTCTTATTGAGAGCAAGGTAGATGAAAGCGATATTACCAGACTCGCTTGGAGTGCTGGCCGCACAGCTTATTGGAACCTTGTCGAGTCCTCTCGCCGCGTTGCACGGGATGACCCATATCATGAGTTCGAGATCCCTGGCAGCTATTCACCGAGATCTTCTTCAAAAAAGATGAGATTATCCAAGGCCCAGATTGGAGCTGAAACATTGGAGATCGAAAAGTTTCTAGGCTATCGTCCATCCCATTTCCGTAAAGTTTGTGAGGGTTGGGACATGCGAAGAAGGTTGGAAGTCGACTTTGCTGGTGATGACGGCAATGGGGCCGGAGAAGGCATATTTGTCATTAAGTGTGGACTTAATGAGGGTGAGCCTGCAGAAATCAGAAGATTCACAAGATGGAAATCTGAGCAGGCCCCTCTTGAGGAGTATCCCTTGCCAAACACCCCGCTAATGGAGCCAAAGACGACAACGATGGCATCATTATTTGGCGGCGGCAGAGTGACCACCTCTGCTAAGACTTCATCGCCAGAACGATCCCAGACGACTTCTTTGTTCGGTGGAAGTACTGTGATTGGCCCTGCTAGGGTAACGCCCGATGAGCGCTCACCGAGCATACCTGGCAGTCCAACCGTCAAAGTTTTGTCCTCTAACTCTCTCGTAGAGGAATGGCGATCGTCAATATTATCCCTCAAGGATCATCCTAGTGTCAAAATCACTACCAGCGCCATTGATATGTCTACGACTGCATTGTCAACTGTTGATGAGGATCCTCTTCGAACCGCAAATGGCACCTCGACAGTCTCATCCCCCTTCGCCACTCCTTCTGGCCGGGGCACTCCCACGACGGCTAATATTCCTGGCGATAGAGGACGATTCCTCGCAATTGGCACGAAAACTGGTGTCGTAGTAATGTGGAACATGCGCGGGCCTCAATCTACAAATGCGTCGTTAGTGAACGAACTGCACCCTGTACGGACCATTTATACAGACTCACCAGAGATATCATGCCTGGCGGTCTCCGCTCTATATGTCGTTCATGGGGGCAATGACGGACTCGTTCAGACATGGGATCCATTGGCCTCGACACTCCAGCCAGTGAGAACCCTCAACTCCCGTTTCTCATCCCGTGCTAGACGTCGATTGGTTCAGGCGGCAGCATCAGTCCACGGCGTTGGCATAAATCTATACGCTGCTGGCGCGATTGCTATTGATCCCGACCCAACTGTCTTGCGTGGCATGGTGTCCTTGGGAACGCATCTTCGCTATTGGGCATACAGCTCCTCGTCAGCAGATCAATACCAAAGCAAAAAGCGTCGCCTTCGTCGGTCCATTGAACGTGGTAGTAACGGAGGCCCCGATCGATTTACCAGTACTGGGAGAGGGGCTCTAATGGATTACATAGCAACCGAACAGGAGGAACTCAAAAACGAAAAAATCCGCAGAGCTCGCGAGGAAGCCAGGCTCCGGGGAAGGTTTGGTGTAGGTTTGGGAGGTCTCAATGAAGAAGAGGCTCTGCGCTACGCCGAGATGATATCCGCAGAGGCTTTCCAAAAAGAGGAGGAGCGCCGCATGAGTGACGCCGACCGCTCCGCTGGGACAGGCGAAACATCCTCTGCGCAAAGTCCTTGGACAAGTGCGACAGTCACACCTGAGGGCAGTGTCCAGGGTCAAATAAGCTCATCAGGTCCAATCAATAATAAGGACGATAACTACGACCACGACCTCGAAGAAGCCATCCGCCTTTCCTTACTAGACGGTGTTGATTCCGGCGGCCATTCGCCCAGAGCAAGCGGAAGCGGCGAGTACAACATCCCTATAACCTACAAGCCCAAGAAATCCCGTCGCTCCGCCTCCTCCTCCCCGTCCACGAGCAAATCCTCCAAATACCGCACCCGAGCCCAAGCGTCAGGGAGCAAGAACCACACCGTAGAAGCAGACGATCTAGATTTCGCTTTGCAGCTAAGCCTCGCCGAGGAGCAGAGCCGGCTAGAGATAGAGAGTGCGATGGCGATGGATCCGCGGGATGATTTCCCGGGCTTGGAACGTCCCATTGTTGGGAAGGGCAAGGGAAGAGCGGATTGAGCATTTTTGTGTGTGCTTTTTGTGCTTGATTGGTTAAGACTCTTCTTTTTTTCAAATAGCGCTTCTATCGTAGTAGATATGCTTTTTACTTCTCCTTGGCCTGATATGCTATGCTATTCTATAGTAGCTAGCTAGCTGGCTTATCTATTAAACCAGATCATCTTGTTTATATCTATATATCTTGCTAGTCGTGAAATATAAATAAAGGGTTAAGCTAAGAGTACCTGCTTTCACGGTACAGTTGAAGGCGGCACTTTACTGTAGACCATTATATGAACTCTATAGAGTTTTTTGTTTTGTCCTTTTTCGATTGTAGGCTATACCTAGTAATACAGAAGTGCATGCGAGGTGATTTTGTACATATATGATCTTGTCTTCCACCAACGTCTCCCAACCCTATCTATCTTCAGTCTGCCCAGCTAGATCCCTCGGATTTGAATCCCGGTTGGCCATTGACCCGATATGGGCTCACTACTTGCGAGTGTATGTGCGTGTTGTATGCGTATCGCAAGGTTTTAGAGTGTTTGAAATCGAGGCTGTCGATTATAAGTTGAGAGACAGTTTCTGAGACAGTTTGAATAGTTCTCAGGTCGAAGGGAAGTTTGGGGATTTTTCTAAGTTTGAAAAGGGCGAAGGTCGTACCACAAATGCAAGAGCGAGTAAATTCAATCAGACCAAGCAAGTTCCAGGCTTCTGGAGGGGAGCCACGCATAAGATAGAGTGATACCTAGTCAATAATGAAGATCTATAAATCTATTCACCTAGGTATCTTTAATTTTATTTAATACTCTTCGATTTTGGTTTTGACAGGGCCACCGCTCAGTTACTCTCACCCTTAGGCCAAAGACGACGGCCACATTCATGATCCCTATAGAGGGTGGCGGTGTCCAAAACGCTGCCGTTGGCGCTGTTGATGAACTCGTGCGTCAGGTGAGTGCAGTTGTGGAAGGTGAGCTTGCTCCACTGGATAGCAAGCAGAGTCAGCGAGTGATTGTGGAAGGGAATGGGGATGGGAATTGGCATTAATTGAGGGGTGGGGGAAGGAGGGGGGGGGGGGGGGGTACGTACTCCGTAGATACCGTCGTCGGTCGAGAGACCGTAGCGATGGTAAGGTTGTAGCGGGTATGTAAAGCTATCGAGACCACTGTGGCTGAGATCAGTAATTGTAATTTGGACAAGGATATTGGGAAAGAGTGTTGCTAGGCATGAAGCACCCTGGTTTTCATGGTATGACAGGAGAGCAAGGCTTGCCTCTCATGAAAGAGAATAGCCTTGGAAGAGACCAATCGCTGTCTGGGGATTCTTACTCGTAATGTCCAGCTGCGCCATTGGTAATATACCACGGTGAAGAGGGGTTGTTCAATTCGTTAGGATCGATGGTGCCGTTCTTGATGGGAGCATTTCTCTCGTAGACTGTTATTCAGAGTTAGCGGTAAAAGTTTGTTTGAAAAGAATATTGAAACATGCTCCTCAGATCATAAGAGATCATAAGAGATATTCATAGGGCATGAGTACAAATTTATTTGCTGAGGGGTTACTGACCATGGAAATGTCCACTCAAGACCTATAGTTCATTAGACATTGATCTTTACAAATATATGAATAATCCGAGCATGAGTATAACTCAGAGCCCCGAGATTCAGTCTTAGAGGTGCTTACCAAGTCGACATTGTTTTGGATGAACACAGACTCGAAGGCCTCCTGGCAAGCAGTGCAGATAGATCCTGACGAGTACCAAGGTCGGTGGCCAGCACTGATTAAAGTTAAGAACGTGGCCGAGAAATTAGGAGTAAGAGACGTACACAACTACCCAAGGGGTCTTGGAACGATCGACCTTGGCAAGATCAGCAGCGATCCATTTGGCCTGAGCATCGGCGACGGCGAAGGGGCCAGAGTCCTCAGATCCCCCTTCCGGAGAGTCTGGAGCGATAAGTCCATGCCCAAGATCTGTCTCTGTATCGTACTGCACAAAATGCGTCATTCCGTAATCGAATGAGTACCAGAAGTTCCCAACTCCACCAGACTCGTCGCTGGGCATACGAAAATGGTTAATGAATCCGGTGAAGTTGGTTTGGCCGGGCATACAGATGCTTGCAGTGTAGCCCCCAGTGCCGCCATTGTCACAGTTGGCTTCATGGTTTCCAGGACCAACCATCCACGGTTTGGAGGTCGTGATTGGAGTCATCTCGTCATAGAATTCATTGAGAATGGACTCGTAGACTTTATAACCGTCCTCAATTGTGGTGTTTGGTTCGAATCCTTGGATCTCCTCCTTTAGCCAGTAGTCCGCGTAGGCAAGATCTCCAGCTATAGAAGATCAGTAGCGATTCAAATAGTTTAAAAGAGCAAAACATACGATGCCACAGGAATTCAAAGTCGTGAACAGCGGCCGTCAAGGACTGGATTGTGTTGTTCTCTCCGGGAGCAAGAATGTTGTTCGGGGAGACTCCTTTTCCAGCGGACGTGTATAAACCCTCGGGTCCCATCGTCCCCATATCAACGACGACAGCTATCGAATATGGATCAAAGTCACCAGCCGGCTTGCTCGTCTTGAACTTATATGGGCCAGCTGATGTATCGTTCTTCATCAAGGACGTTGGCAAGTAATAGTACCAGGTATCAGGTTTGAGTCCCGTGATCTTGACATGGTTGTTGTATGTCAAGGAGGTGTTATACGTGACGGAGACGTCCGACGTAGCCCAGTTCGTCAACGCGAAGGGTGACTCTCCGTAGAGCACGGTAGGACGATCGATTTTAGAGAAAGTGTTCCATGAAACTGTCATGCCAGTACTGCCAGCATATGCAATGCGCGTCTGGGAGTTGATGGAGGAGTTGGAGACCAAGCCATGGACGTGGGAAACGAAGGTTATGCCTGCTGCAAGGACAGGGAAACAACTGAATTGACGCATCTCTGCTGGATGAATAGTAAAGGAATGAAAATCAAATTCAAGCCAGTCTAAACACTAACCCAATAGATGCAGCACTACTGTTGAGAGACAACAGAGGCAGAGAGCTACAGATCGACAATACTCTGGAGAAGGAGGCTATCTCGAGGTTCAGGGCCCAGCCTTATATTCTCTTGGTAGGGGAACTCCGAATACGAGCATCGCATCAGCAACAGGGAGAGAGCTTCTGGCCTTTCTACTGTTCTTCCCTAACTAGCCTTGTTGACACTTGACACTTGAGCTTATGCTTGAAATACAGGGGATATTTGTGGGTGGAGTAGTTGGTGCTGTATCCATGTTGGGAGGGGGAACCCGGGACCCAGAGGAATACTCATTCCTCTCTACCCCACGTGGCCGACAGTATTGCTATGAGAGGTGGGGGACTCCGGACATTAATAAATCAAGTACGCTGTATACAGCAAGGTAGATGGCATTCGGCATTATAATATTTCCGTATACAGGGGCAATAATAAGCCAACCAACCAGAAGTAATAAGAAATGGAGCGGATACAAGGAGGAGAAAGAGAAGAGAAAAGAGGCTCAAGGAGAGACGGGAGAAGTGAGAAGTGCAACTTAACGCCGGAAACACTTTGATAAGCGAGTACAGCAACAGGTCAACGTCCACCATCATCCATCATCCATCACTTATAACCGAACACGATCATCGAACCAGCAAGTCATGTCATGGCAATACAGAGGATTTTGCTTCTCTTGCTTTAACTGCATTTTTGCTATTCGGGGATGTACCCAGACCTACCCTTCCAGCATGGTCGAGATCAAGTGACCGTCGACGACTGTTAAGCTTCACTTCTTGAAGGCCGTCTGCTACCAGGCACAAAGCGGCATATATATACATCATATCTTCACTCGGGACACAATTCAATCAGATTCACGACCTCATCTATATTCTATGCATTATTCGCAATCCGTACAATCAACCTACCCGGTAAAACAAAGTAGTCCTTTGCGCCACTAGGAGTCTCACAGTTCCTTTAACTTTCTCCTTCGCTCTTTCTGTACATCGAGAGCCCTTTCCGCAAGCGCTTTCCCCCTCAATCTCTATGCGAGAACAAGCAGCCCCGATCGGGAAGGGACGTACGTGTATAAAGGCAGTCAATAAGTAGCACTGTTGTCCTGACTCTCGACTCTTCTCTCATCATTGTCTTCGTCTCGCACTCAACCCAGCTCAAGTGAACAGAAGCCAACCCTCTGTACCGAGTCTCAAACCATCAATCCGAGCTCCAGACATCGTCTCTCCATTTCCTCCAAATTCCACAAGAACGAATATTCTGAGACTCCCCCCACGTCATCCTCAAGAAAATGACACAAATGGACACCCCAAAGCCGGATACCCCAGAGCCGGACTCCCCAAAGCCGGACCCTCTCGACCTGCCACCGATGACCGACCCTACAGCTGAAGGTTCGTTCCCATCCTCTACCACCTCCCACGTTACCAGACTTCTAACATATTCGCACAGGACTCGATGATAGCAGCCCCATCACCAAAACCAGCCCCGGCATCGAAACCTCCAAGGAGGAGGACTCATTGACCGCTAAGCTCGTCGAAGGCTCTTTCTCCTCCGGCTCCGAGGATGTAGATGATATAGTCGATGCCAAAAAAGCTGTCTCTCCTCTTGTTCCCGAGATAGTGCCGACTGCCGGCTTCTCTCAATTCAGTGTGTCTTGTTGTTCCTCTCATTAACTCCTTCTTTCACAATACGGAGGTCGTATCTGCATTCAAAGCTGACGATGATGCAGGTCGACACAGCCCTCAGAAGAAGAAGGGTTCCTCCTCTGTTGGATCTGTTGGTGGACCTATCGGCAGTGGACGACCTGTCGCCAGTGGATCCGGAGATGGCAGTACGGTGACGAAGTCTGACTCTGATGCCAATGTCGACGACAAGAATTAGGGGGCTGGCAAGGGTGGAGCTGACAGCTTGAAGGACGAGGCACGGTCGTGCTAGCAGACATGCAGACAGGACGGGTTCTAAGTTTACACGAGAAAGTTTGGTATGGTATTAATTATGGCGTTGATTATTACTGGCACAATTGCAAGGAGCGAACAGAAGCGGAATAATACATCGATTTTTGCTGAATCGGGATTTGTGTCCTATCATAAAGTACAAAAGAAAGTGATTCTTGTGATCACTAGTAATCCGCCAGACGCCCCTCCATGCACGAGATTTGAGATGCCCTCACGATTGTCCAAACTCCCAAAACAATGCAGTTTCCCTTACTCATCATCCATGCCATCTACATCGATAGCATCCGGATTAGCAGCCACGACTGGCTCCTTGATATTTCCCCCTTGGGGTCCCGTACTCGCCGGAACAAACCCAGCAGGAGCTCTTGCCTCCCGCTCCAAAGCTGCCATGGCGTCCGCACTCTTTTCACCATTCTCGCCATCTGCCTGCTGTTGGCTTCGAGCGAGTGCTTGCGAGGCGATAAAGTTGACATCAGTATTATACTGAGCCTGAACACTCCTCTTGATACGAAGCATTTCCTTGAACGTATCCTCATTACCATGCTGGACTTCGAAAGCCTCCCATTTCTGCCAGAAAGATGGGGTGGTGCGGGGGTCGCAGAATTGTGATGCATGCCCATAGATAGCTCTTGCACGGTCGATCTCCCCAAGTCTCTTCTCCATCTCGGCAAACTTCAAACACATATCCCTTGCTTCATCGTCTGGCAATGTTGCAATGGCTCTCTCGTAGATAGGTCTTGTCGATGGAAGGCCAAAGTTCGACGCAGACTTGGTGATATAGAAGTTGAACATCTCTGCGCGGTCGTCGTCCGAGACAGCACGAGTTGCTCGCTCGTAGATTCGCATTGCATGTCTTGCGAGCCCCCTGTCTTCTTCAAGATTTCCATACATCAAATACAAGACCTTAGCAAACTTCGGCGGGCACCCTTCAATTGCTTGCTCAAATAAGTCTCGCAATCGCTCAATACTAATCCTTCGATCAACGGCCTTGCTCAGGTACAAGTTCCAGAGCTCAAATGCCACAGGATAGCTGAAAAGATCAAGACCTCTTTCGTAGATTGTGAAAGACTCTTCAAAGTATTTGTTCTCCTCGAGAAGATTGGCGTAATTAACGACGGTCTGGGGCGTCGCAATTCGCAGTTCAAATATCCTCTCATATATCTTCTTCGTTTCTTCTAGGGTGCTGACACTTTCGACAAGATCGACATAGAAACTCCATAACTTCCAGCTTTTGTGTACTCGTTGCTGTGGGGAAAGAGTTTCATCGAAGTAGTCGACGGTCGAGCGTTTGGGGGCTTGAACTGCTTTGGCCATGATCTTCACGGCTTCGTCGAAGTTTTCATTCCTCAACTCCATCTCCGCCCATTCGATCCACATATCAGCCAGCTCAGCTACTGATTTGAAGGGGACCTTCACAGCTTTCTCCATGATGACCCTGGCGTTTCGTAAATCACCCCCTTTCTCGTAGAACTTGGCATAATTAGCCCATAACTCGTGGAATTGGCCTACAGCTTTCTTCGGCTGTACAGCGGCAATCGCATCAGTGTATGTCTTGACCACCTCCTTCTTATTATCACCCCATAATCCGACGCGAACATTCCACTCCGGAACATTATTGGGATTTTGTCGAAGTAGGACATCGTTGATCAGGAAAGGACGCCGGTCCATCAACTGCTCGAATCTCATCATCCGAATGTCCAGGTCAAAGTCGGCACTTTCATCAACAACACCCTTCTCTGAGCGTACTGCAGCTTCTTCCATCAAAGCTCCGGTGATTGCCTCTTCAAACTCGACATATGAATCAAAAACAAGAGTGAAATCCCGAACTGTCATGACTGTCGTAATGCCTTCCTCGAACACATCTCGCGCTCTTTCAAAGCTTCCCCTTTTAATCCAGTACGTTGCCAACCCAGACCACAACTTCCCCCTTTGGTCCGCAAATCTTTCGATGCCACTGCGAATGGTTCTCTCCACATCAATGCCTACATCATCCCCGGTCTTGACTTCTTTAGCGTGCTCGACTAGAAGGTCAACCATTTCACTCCAAAGCTGATAGTGACTCTTGCCATTCTTGCTTCGAAATTTCGGGTTGTTCAGGATATTCATGTACTGCTGGACAGCTTCTGTGTAGTGACCCATCTCAACCAGCAGCTCTATGAAATCCTCAGCATCTTCAGGGTGTACCTGCATGAAGCGTCGCCATATCACGACCGCCGTCTGTCCCGAAGCCGAATTTGCGAATGGTCGGTACAGCGCCCAAATTCGGTTGTGCTGAGTGATAGGCAAGGCTCGCAGAGCTCGGTCAAAGGTTCGACGCGTGAAGGTTACAAGAGGCTGGAGAAGAAGAAAGGACAGGTACATTTCCCATATTCGCGGCATCTTGTTGAGTAGGATCAGTGCGCGTTCGAAGAGCGAGTTGACCTTCGCATATTCGGCCTTGAAGATAGCGGGATTCAACTTTCCCAGATGCTTCATCCTCAGATTCAAATACTACGTGGTATTAGCTAATGGCCTAGCAATACACTGAGGTTGAGAGGGACTGGGATATACCATCTTCCATAGTTTATATGACCGTGGCAGCTGCCGGGTAGCTCTTTCCAAGACATAAGCTTGCTCGTGAAGGTTTCCATGTTGAAACTTAAACTCGATATATGCCAGCCAAGGCCTGATGGTCCCAGGGTGGCGCAGGATATCTTGCTCGTAGACTGTGTCTTCTTCGGACTGGAGAGTGATCAGCTTGGATTACATGACTTCAGCGGTTACTTAGACTTACTATGAGGTAGAGGTCAGGCTTTCCTCTGGAGAGCTTCGACTGCGAGACGCTGGCAGCGGCCATTGTGGGCAAAAGCTCACCTGGCATGCTCTGCCAACCTCGAGATACCGATTAGACAATGCGAGAGAACGATGAGGCGAGCAGGAAAGCGGGAGCGAACCACATCTCCTCTGGCTGCGTCGCGAGTCGCGGACGGAGTTTTACCTTGGACATGCGGTTTTTAGTATGGATACCTGGTTCGCAAGGCAGAACAAAGATATGAGGCAGCAACACCGCCGCAGCCCTGTCCGACAGGTCGACGTACTACGAAGAGGATTGGGGGAGCTTGTTAATCAACGTTTATCTGAGCCACCTCGAAAATAACTACGAATCCAATTTTTCCCTATTCCCACATCCTTTTCCGAATACTACTTGTCTCAGCCTGCATTTGTGAATGCGATTTTGAGCGCTCTTTCCCACTT
Source organism: Amorphotheca resinae ATCC 22711 (assembly GCF_003019875.1). Lineage (NCBI taxonomy): Eukaryota > Fungi > Ascomycota > Leotiomycetes > Helotiales > Amorphothecaceae > Amorphotheca > Amorphotheca resinae. Next base: position 929,108 of record NW_020194481.1, read on the forward strand.
AATTCTGGTCGGCCGCAGTCAAGATGTCCGGAGCTGGGGTAAGATGGAAGCTCTACATACTATGGTCTAAACTGACTATCATGTAGAACCGGGAAGCCGTCTTCCCAACCCGACAATCTTTGGGATTGATGAAGTCTAAGCTGAAGGGAGCTCAGACAGGCCATGATCTATTGAAGAGAAAGAGTGAAGCGCTTACCAAGTCGGTCTTTATTCCTCCAATGCAAGTGATTCCCAAGCTAACACAAGCTCCTATAGACGTTTCAGAGGTATTTCACATCACCATGACCATGCAGAATCCCAATTCTCACTCATATTCAGAAATAACTAGACGAATTGACGAGGCGAAGCGCAAGATGGGGAGGGTGATGCAGATTGCCGCATTCTCTCTGGCGGAAGTGACCTACGCGGTCGGTGGAGACATTGGCTACCAGGTGCAGGAATCGGCGAAGTCGGCTCGGTTTAGGATACGGACGAAGCAGGAGAACGTCTCTGGTGTCTTCCTACCCGCATTTGAGAGCTTCACCACGGAGGGCAACAATGACTTTGGGTTGACTGGTCTAGGGAAGGGTGGGCAGCAAGTGCAGAGGTGCCGGGAAACATATGCAAGAGCTGTGGAGACTCTAGTTGAGCTTGCGAGTCTGCAGGTAGGACCTTTTGAACGAGCACTTGGAGTTCGACTGACTTGAATAGACTGCTTTTGTTATCTTGGATGAGGTCATTAAGGTCGTCAACAGGAGAGGTAAGCTCTGTCTATTCCTTGCATGACTTCTGATGCTAACTGTCACAGTGAACGCCATGTTAGTCTTCCTGATCATACCCACAAGTTTCCACTGACAAATGATAGCGAGCACGTTATTATACCACGCACAGAAAACACCATCAAATGTATGGATTCCAGCAAAGTGTTACAGTATGGAGGTTAATCACTCGCAGATATCAATTCCGAACTCGACGAGTTGGACAGAGAAGAATTCTTCCGATTAAAGAAGGCAAATTTCACCTGCCCCGATGCATCATTAAATCACGAGCCTAGCTAATACCCGCAACAGGTCCAGAACAAGAAGCAGAGAGATAATGCTCAACAAGATGCAGAGATGTTGGCGAAGAGAGAAGCAGCAGCAGAGCAAGAGAAGCAAGAGAGTGATAAGGAGAATGCTGAGAGTACCCCCGATATATTAGGTGAACAGGAGGATGAGGATGTCATCTTCTGATCTATGGACATGGGTTTTCTGCACTATTCTGGCTTTGGAGGACTTGAATTCTTTAGGTATGTAGGATTAGCGAGTATATATAAGGTCCAGCATCAATTTTTCCTATCCTACAATACGGTAAAGGTAGCAACAAACGCCTTACTGTCTCTGGTACGTAACCTTCATGATCTGACTGCCATCACCCAACGCCATACCAGCCGTATTTTCCTTCGCACTAATAGCACCCGTCTCGGCCTCGTACTCAATGAAAGCAATCCCCTTCCTACCCGGCACCAATCGAACCTCCCTGAATCCCTCAAACCTACCAAAGATGGCCGTCAACGCATCGATATCATAACCATCAGGCAAGTTCTGCACGAAAAGAATCTTGTTCGGCGGCAGGTATTCATCAGGGATAACAGCCGCACCGGCCGGATTGGAAGACTTGAGACCCGCGCCACGGGTGGCCTTGATGGGCCGTGCTGCAGCGTCGGGCGCGCCCACGGCTGCAGATCTGAGGCGCTTCTGCTCCTCTGCTGCCTCGGCAGCTTTCTTCTTGTCTGTTACGCCACCACACCGTTAGCCTGCAATCCTCACAATCGCCAAGTGAGCGGGCGCACGCAGCAGCAGCAGCAGCAGCAGCAGCAAAGCTCGAGCCCAAGGGACAAAGACACAAAAAGAAAGAAAATAGAGCAGAACAACGCACCCTTCTCCGCCAGACGACGGCGCTTATGGCTCTCGAACTCGTCGTCATTGCCCGAGCGCTTGACAGTCGCGTCACTCTTAGTCCGCGCGAAAGCTATCTGCATAGGTTTCTCAAAGAGCTCGAAGCCCTGGATATCATCGAGGGCCTTCTGAGCACTCTCGACATCGGCGAACACGATGAATGCCTGGCCCTTCGCCTTCAGGTTCGTCTTGGCCACGATGTCGATGATCTCGCCATATTCGGAGAAGAGCTCGCGCAGAGCCTCGACCAGCTGCGGGATCTTGATCCGCTCTTCGAGGTTGCGCACGTACAGTCTAGGGCAGCGTTAGCGCGTGTACGTGTCGGAGTGCAATGACACGTACGTTGCGTTTGGTGGGGGGTTGCTGTTGGACATGCTGAGTTGGGAAGTTGGAATGGATATGGATTAGATGAGGTTGCGGAAACTCGAAAATAAAGAGGCTCAGCCTTGCGGTTTGCGACTTTGTGCCTTGTAATCTAGGCATGACTCCTACTCATCAAAAAGGGGTACGCAAGAGGCGTAACACTCTTGAAATTGTTCTTGAAATACAAAACCGAGACTTTCCTATTACTTATATTTTTCTATTAAAACTACATTTAGACAAGCTTTTGCTAATGTTCGCTTTGATAACCATCAGTAGGTATCTATCTACCTCAGGTATTTCAACAGGCACGGATCAGGCCAAGTAAAATCGACTTCTTATCTCCCCTGACCATAGGTACCAGCAACTTTCAATCAGGACATTATTGATCTCGCAAACCTAATTAGTATATGTTTGTCTAACTCGACTATATCAGGATGCCAATTCGTGTTTAGGGCTCAGCTTTTGTTGTAATTCTTACGCCAAGATTCGGTTAAGTGGAATAGGGGTTGCAACTTCTAAAGTACAAGTAAGAGTATCCAAGCCATCACTTAAATCAAAACCTCATAGTGCACTCCTTTCAACACCCTTAGTAATTAGACCGGACTCCATAATTGTGTCCCAGTTGTGGGCCAAGTTCGAATTCTCCACCGATGTCTTTACCTCTGCAGCTCCCCGAGGCACCATCTCTGCTTCGTATTTCGACACCAGTCCCGGAAGACTAGATTTATCTGGGAGTTCAACCAATGCGTTGACCAGATTTACAACATCTAATATGCCATTGTTGAGGCCTTGGCCACGATCTTCGGTGCGAATTAGTGGTCATTCAGTGCAGCTTCAAGTTTAAAGGAGGCAGGGCTTACGCGGAGTCATAGGATGCGCGGCATCGCCAGCTAGGGTTACTCTCCCATCATGATTATCCCACGGGATTGTCACCCAATAGTGAGTGCCGTTGTTGCTAACGCGAGTCCCCTCGGGAATCCACAAAGTTGCCGATCGGTAGGGCTCACAGAAATCTTCCGTGGCCTTCCTAAGAGCCGCAAGACGGGTCTCGTTATCTGGATATTGCTCAGCTTTTCCAGGCCATGAAGCACCGACAAGGAAAGTCCAAGTTCTGGGGTCGTCTTCATTGAGCACATTCTGGACTGTGAAATCTGTTAGATAAATGTGTGATGAGTCGCGGATGAGGTGTGAACTTTCTTGCAATGATACTCATTGCCCCGTTAGGGTGAAATGCCAATTTTAAGATGGGATTTCCACTTCGAACATGCGCGGCTCTCTCAGCGTCATTAAAATTCACCTTCGCCATCAGATTGATTACCGGTGACGCTGTTAATGCCGCCTTCTCTTTTCCCAGTAACAATTCACGCACACTTGATCGTGCTCCATCAGCGCCAATGATAATATCCCCGGTCGCGGTCGTTCCATCATGGAAATGTGCCGTGACGCCAGTGCCGTTCGCACCGTAGGTTAAACTGGTAAGGGATTTATCATGCTGGACGAGGATGCCGGTACCGCAGAGTTTCCGCATTCGATTCCTGTCTACCCGGATCATTCCAGGCATACCGGTATCTCTCAGTAGCTCTCCTGTCTGGCCGTTATATATAGAGACTGCCTCGAAGATCTTCTTGTTAGGGTGGCACGGGTCTGTGAGTACCTCGGGTAGGCGTGCATATAAAGTGGCCGGAAGCAGTTTCTCGAGCATGGGGACTGACCAATGGATAGCTATTCCCCAGTCTCGAGTTGGCTGATAGTCCACAGGTTCTCTTTCGAAAATGGTGAAGCGTATCCCGGCCTGGATGGGTTAGCATAGTTCCATTCCGTAGGCCAAGAAGAATAAATGCTTGGACTTATCTGTGAATTGAAAGCAACTGACCTTTTTCAGTCCTTGGGCTAGCACAAGGCCTGTGATACCAGCCCCGATAATGAGAACATGGAGGTCGCTCGTTGGGGGATTTGTGTCAGGCATTGCAATACCTGGGGTTGGGCTTTAGGTTGACAACAATGATAGAGGAAAGACAACCTAACTTTTCTTCCATTTGTAGGACGTTATAATATATATAATGAGCCATAAAGATAGACAGAACGATTAAGCTACCCAGGATGCGAAGCCGCATAAGGACCTCGGGGTTACTCGTCGTGGCGAACAAGGTCCGAAAGACCGACGTCGTGCTTTGGCATAAACGCCTGAACCTCACGAGACCACAACTCAAGCCACGCATTTTTTAGGTAGCAGAATTCAACGGACGGAGCAGACTCTTCGCTCGCGATTATATTTGTCGCGGAAAGGCCGAGAGCCGTCTTTCTGCTTGAAGATCAGGCAATAATACCAGGGTGCTCCGCACATCCAAAGAATCCTTGTCTTTGGATACGCGCACCTTGAACTGCAAGGCGCCCAAGGGGGGAGTATTAATGTTTTTAGTCATTCACCTCTGTTTTCTTTCTCCTGTCCTCTTGATGAAGCGAGTGATGAAATACGTGCAGTAAAGGATGTGAAGCAAAGCATGTCCAAGTAAAGCATTGTTGGACATCGTACATAGCCCTGTTGCATATCGCATTCTGCTTTCATTTCAATGGCTGATACAGCATCCAATTGTTGCGAACACCTGGTGGTCAAAAAATTTCTCTGGCTTTGATTGAACCTGCAGCCCTGGGATGTGACTGACCACGTGACTCCGGGGACAAGAGCTAATCGTGGGTCTTCCGACCGTCTCGGTCCGCCTATGTCTTCGAAAGAAGTGAAGAGAAGATAATCGGCTTTGATGCGAAGAGTTCCAGGGTAGAGTTGTTGGGGCCTAGTGATTACAGCGATTGCAGGCGTAGCCTCGTACAGTCCATAGAGATCTCAACAAAATCACTATTATTATCATTGCGGAGGGCCCTCGATTCTTTGACATCGAGAAATCGGTGCTAGATACCGATAGAGAGATGATTTCTTACGCCTACAGCAGGCAGAGTTCGATGGACTTGAAAAGGCTCTTTTGTGATGAAGAAGGCTGGGGAAAGCCTTGGCCAGAATCGGAGCTGTGAATACTATTAGTTGATCCTGCTATGGTAAGGAGATCCTTGAGTGAGTGTTGAAGTCTAGTGGGCCAATCCAACGAGTGTAATTCACCTACCTTATATGTAACCACATCTCATGTGTACCTCAGGATCAAAGCTACTACCATCCTCCGTAGGAGAGAGGATCGTGCCCTCGCCAAAGATGCATCATCCTTGGCGCCTGCAAGATGATCCCTGAACGAGATGCGACTTCACTTCAAGTCGTTTCTGCCCTCTTACGGAGTAATCACAGGTCTGCGTCTATCCGAGACTCCCAAACTGTGAGACTGTATCGAGAACGGAATCCTACCTCACCCGTCTATCGCAAGCCTGTCCCGTCCTTCTCTTTTGGAATTGAAGCTCGTCTAGAAGGCTGCAGGGCGGATGATCCCGTGGCCTGTATTGCCAGTCTGATAAGCGGATGAATGACGATACGAGCAGCAACCCTGGTCACTTTTGATACGTGAGCTTCGTGACAAGCTGGGGATAACGGCGGACTCTGTAGTGACGACAAGGAGCCTTGGTTGAAAGAAGCGCGGTACGCTGTTGGTGTTGTTATTCTCTTCCTGAACCCTGGGATCTGCATCTTTCGGTGGTCTCGTCCCGGCTGTGTGCAGGTCCCTTGACGGTTGGCTCCGCTGGAGTACAGTAGTGTATAACAGTGTCGCTGTGGTGATTGGATCAACCCGCATCAATCAATGAGATATGTACAGCAAAACGTCCCTATAAAGCTTCGTACGAAATGTGTCCTCAAGACAGAAATGGTGTGTTTTTCGTGTTATGGAGATGGGTACCTATATACGCAATAGAGATAGGTACCTTGCTTGTATGTACACCCATATATTACCGGGATGAAATGCCCTGCTTCCAGATGCAGTATGAAAGTACGGGGTAACAACCATCTGACGTTATCATGTAGAAGAGCTGAACGGACATGCAACATTCTGAATCTGGGCGGTTATGAAAAATGGGATGCTTCCCTTGAACCAACCGTACGGAGCATTCTTCCTATGTATCTTTGATCCTCCGGAGCATTATCCATCCTTGCGGAAGAGGCGGTTTTCCGGCAGGAAAGGTCTTGAGTCTGTAGGACCAACATCGCGAGGAGGATTGCGTGTCCGGCATCCTTGGCCCATCCTTATCCCCCCTCCCCATTCACGGTCTGGTTTGTTCCCCACCGGCGCCTGATGTCGTGATGGTTGCTGGGGTAAAAAGACATTATCACGTCCGGTAGTCATGGCCTCATGCTATAAAGCACCTTATGTTCATCGGAGACTCTAGAGTGCGACCGTACATACGGCGGCCGCCGAAATAATAATAGCCGGCCACTCACGGAGCGCGGGTTTTTCCCACGCTAAACCGGTCTCGGGAGGCAGAGATAACCAGGAATCCAAAACTATTCCACGAGGAGGACCGCCCCCCCCGTCTGTTCTGTGTACACAACGTAATCCCTCTTCTCTCTCTCCCTAACTTCCCCCATCCCACTACCATCTCCTCCCACATCCCGCCTTCGGGACTCCCGCTCCTTGTCTTTCTTCCTGTTCGACATTTACATTCGTTTGGTATCCCCCCCATCGACGCTCGCTCTTCTCTATTCCTCATCGACTATACTCAACTACTCGACTTCTCTGCACGGTTCGACCTGACTCGCGATCAATGTCTCCAATCCCAATTTGAACCTTCGATAATCGATAGTCTGTACAATCTACTTCCCCTGATAGAGAGGGAGAGAGAGAAGGTCGCGTGAAGCCTCGTCACAAACAACTACTTACAACTACCATCCTGATGGGTAAATGTATGTCGCCTCGCTGTGTTCGATGTCGCTGCTGGATCTCCTTTGTCGACTGCTGCTAATCAACATTTCTTCACAGGGCGGTACGGTGTTATCCTGGACGCGGGTTCGTCAGGGACTCGGGTCCATATCTACAGATGGCTCAACAGCGCCCGCGCGATAAAGGATGCCGACGCAGTGGAGCTGCACAGTTTGCCCAAGTTGCAGACGAAGAAGAAATGGACCTTGAAGATCAAGCCGGGAGTCTCGACTTTCGGTGACCACCCGGCAGACGTGGGGCGGGATCACCTTCAGGAGTTGCTCGACCACGCGTTGTCCATTGTCCCCGAAGATCAGGTCGAAGATACTCCCTTATTCTTGATGGCGACAGCCGGCGTCCGACTCCTGGAGCCAATTCAGCAAAAAGCCCTCCTGGCCGAGATCTGCTCCTATGCACAGCAACACACAAGGTTTTCATTGCCCGAATGCGATTTGCATATCCAGGTCATCCCAGGAGAGACGGAAGGCTTATACGGATGGATCGCGGCAAACTACTTGTTAGGAGGCTTTGATTTCCCTGAAGAACATGCACATGGTAACGGCCACCATACCTATGGCTTCTTGGATATGGGTGGCGCTTCTGCCCAGATTGCCTTTGCTCCTAACGCGACCGAGGCCGAAAAACACGCCAATGACCTTAAATTGTTGCGCATGCGGACATTAGACGGGCAGCCATCCGAGTATAAGGTATTCACGACTACTTGGCTAGGCTTTGGAGTCAATCAAGCGAGGGAGCGCTACCTGGAAGCGCTCATGGAAGCAACGTTTACGCACGAGGCCAAAGAACTCCTGGATCCTTGTTTGCCAGTCGGTCTCAAGACGACTCTCAAAGGGGACCCGATTGGGCCCGAGACACATGTGGGATCCGATCCAATTTTGATGGGCACTGGCCGCTTCGATGAGTGCCTCCGACAAACGTACCCGCTACTCGACAAAGATGCGCCGTGCGCGGATCATCCTTGCCTCTTGCATGGGCAACACGTACCAGCAATCGATTTCAGTATCAACCACTTTGTCGGTGTTTCCGAGTATTGGCACACAACGCACGGGGTTTTTGAGGTATCGCAGAAGGACAAAACATACGATTTCACCAAATATCAGGCACTTGTGAAGGATTTCTGTAGTAATGAGTGGGAAGATATTGAAAGTGGAGTGGCTGCAGGAAAGTGGGGAAAGAATGTGGATGCGAAGACCGCCCAAGAAGTGTGCTTCAAAGCATCATGGTTGATCAACGTTCTCCACGATGGCATTGGGATACCAAGAGTTGGGATAGAGAAGGGCTCGGTAGGGCCGGGGTACAACATGACGAAAGAGATCGCGGCTCATGCCAAAGGGAAGGGGTTTTTAGATCCTTTCCAGGCCGTCGACAGGATTGATGACATGGAGGTGAGCTGGACTCTAGGGAAGATGGTCCTCTATGCTGCTGGTCAGATCCCTCCCGCTACCGCAGATGCCTTGGCTGTAGGATTCGGCAGCAATGTCGCCAATGGCCTCCCATCCGACTTCCAAGAGGCAGGGTCGAACTCGAATCCTGTACCCATTGGCGAGGACGAAGGCTTGACTGAAGCCGCCGAAGAACTTGCTGAAACGGCTCAAGAACATTCACGGTCAACAGGATTCCTTCTATTCATGCTCATCCTGATCATCGTCGGCTACTTCTTCCGAAAGCGAGAAAGGAGATTCAGACTCGTCAAAAAGATAAACACTACTCTAGGCCGCAACCGTCGGCCAGGGACCCCTCGAAAGATTGTCCGTAGTTTCTTTGGATCAGGCAAGCTCTTCGGCCGGAGTTCAAGCAATTACGAGCGTGTATTGGAGGATGGGGAAGCAGTCAACGACTTTGAGCTGGGCGAGGTGGATTTGGAAGATAACAATGACTCCTCGGATAGCAGTGAAGGCTCTCGAGTAGGGCGATCATCTGGATTGGCAACCCCAAAAGTGAATGTTATGGGTTTCGAATCGGGGAGTTATTTTGCGGACTCGCCTGTTCAGGGAGTTGGATTGGGACTTAACAATATACCCAATGCGATGGATAGAACCGGATTGGTTGTACGAACGGAGAGCAGGGAACGATTAGGACCGAATCTACAGATGCTCGGAGCAGGGAGGAGGAGTAGGACGGGCAGTCCAACAAGGATGAAGAGTCCTTTGATGAAGCCCTTGGAAGAAATGTGAACGTTGGCTGTTCACCTCGCCTATCCCCTCGCGCATCAACCGCAAGCCAGGAAGGGAGCCGGCCCCCTCTCTGCCGAGTACGTCTCCAACGAAGATATGTCAGGAGAATTAGCATCATACACTAATGGGTGGCGCTCTTGTTTTTGGGCAATGGAGTTCATGTTGGTCCCTGATAGGAAGGTCTCTCCTATAAGGTGTTTTGGGTTTATCGATAGCTTCCTCTTGTATATAGATAGACACGTAGGGTAGAATTTTGAACAAACAGCTCCGAGAGTAGGAGTTCTAATTGAAAACATGTCACATGGAATTATTGCTTGAGTGTTGATGGCGTGACTGATGATACACATCTCTTAGATTGAATTCGTTGTTTTTTTTGGCACAAGGCCCACAGCTATTGCTTCATATAGTGAGATGGCCCATAGGGATCAACTCCTCCCATCATCCCAAATAGGACATATGCTTCCCCCAAATAGACATACATACACGCCTCTTCTCCCATGCACCTCCTATCCTACAACACACACCCACCCAACCTAACGCCCTGCAAATAAAACAAAACCCTCCAGTTCCCCCTCTTTTCCTTCCCCCTCAAAATCAATCTGCATCCCTCTGCAAAAAGCTCGGATCCGTCCTAACCTTGGCCTCGAACTTCTTCCACCACTCCTCAAACGCCTTCAACGGCACGACCTCGACACCGCCGGCCGTATTCCCACTAAAGCTCGCCAGGAAATTGAACGCGTTCTTGATGATCCGCTGAGCCAGCAGCGTTGGATCCGCGGTGGCCGGGGTCGCGCGATTCGCTTTCACGAGCGCGTTGTTCTGCTCGGGCTGCTGCTGCGCTGCCATCTGGGCGGCTACGGCAGCAGCATCCTCGATTGAGATCCCCAGCGTGAGCGTAGTTGGTGGTTCGGAAGAGGAGGAGGTGGTGGTGGTGCTAGAAGAGGGGTTGTTGGAGTTGAGAAGGCCGGAGATCTTGAAGATGGCGCTTTCTTTCCCGGGGCCGATGGCGCCGAGGAAATTGAACGCGGGGCTGGTGGCGGAGGGCGACGGCACCTGGAGATAGATGGCGGCGGCGGTGTTGGGTGGCAGGGTGACTCCTGGGAGGAGGAAGACGACGAGGTGCGTGGAGTCGCGGGTCGTGGGGAGGGTGTAAACCAGCGAGGTGGGCGTTGGGCAGGCGGTGGGTGTGGTAATGGGAGGGAGGCCCGTGGGGATTATACCGAAGAGTTGGGGGAGCGGTTGGGCTTGCTCGGCCATGGTTTTTTTTCGTAGGGTTGTCTGGCTGGAGTGGTGAAGCTGCTGCTGGAGGAGGAGCTGGGGATGGAGGATAGCTTGAGCAAGCAAGCTACCAGTGAAGGCGTGGCGATTGGTGAGGTGCGGCGCGTGAGGATTATACTGGCTGGTTTGGAAGAATTAATTGAGCGGTCATGACTTATATATGTAGGTGTCGAGCTGATGAAGAGCCAGGAGGTTGGTTGACGCTCGAGTTTATTTGTTTATACGTCGTTAACTTTTATTGATGGTGGGGTTGACTGAGGGGATGTGGGGTCAGAAGCGACGCGATTCTTCACGAATCCAAATAGAACATCCTCGTGCAAGGGTCCTGGGACAGCAAAGGGCGAGGGGTATCATAGGATACGGAATCACCATGAAGTCGAATTTGGACCTGGTCAATGAGTGTGATGTGTAAGTCGAATTCTCCTCTTGCGGGTGCTTTCTCGAGGGACGGCTGTCCCCTCGCACGAGAGGTCGAGCGAATAGCCTCATGCACGTAGGTTTGGGATTCAACCATTGAGGAGATCAATGCAGGCAAGTGAGGTTATAGGAGCATGCATCAACTACTATACAATCCAAGTTCGAATTCTTCCTCTCTACAGCACTAATCCCACTCCAACCTCTCACTCACATGGCACAGCTTCCCCTATCCGGACAAAGACCCAGAAGCCTACGCCGCACTCTTCAAGACGCTGTACACCCTCGTCTGGGACGATGTACCTATCGGCTACATGCTCGAGAGCGTCGTCGACCAGCTGAAGCAAGTCCCCGTCAGCATCAAAGGCGAGCTCGAAGCCAACCGCTTCACGCGCACCGTGTCCATCTTCCGGCACCTAGACACGGAAGAGGAGCGGGACAAGGCCGTAGCGGCCACCACGGCATACTGGCGCGACCACAAGACCTTTGAGCTTCTTTCCGGATGGAGGAATGAGTTGTATCCTGTGTACGGCCCGGGGAATCGGCGGCTGTTTAGCGTGGAGAGATCGGCCAGCACGCTGTTTGGCATCGTTACGTATGGCGTCCACATGACGGCGTTCGTGAGGGATCAGAATGCGTCGTATGGTTTGAAGATCTGGGTCCCGAGGAGATCGAGGGGGAAGCAGACGTATCCTGGTGAGTCTGTTCGCTCTACCCCATGCCTCCTGGGGAAGGCCGGGGCCCCAGCCTATGAACGATCATCCTGGGTTCTGAGGAGAATGGCTTCTGAGTCGATATGACCCGGAACTCTGGTTATAGCTCTCCACTGTTCAATTGGTCGCTTCTTGGTTAGGTAATTGCTGATGTTCATCTTCTAGGGATGCTGGATAATACAGTAGCAGGCGGCATGGCCACAGGAGAAGAACCCTTCGAGTGTCTCGTCCGCGAAGCCGACGAAGAAGCCAGCCTGCCCGAGCAGCTCGTCCGGCAACACGCCCAGCCCCAGGGCACCCTGACCTACATGTACATCCGCGGAGGGCAGGCCGGCGGCGAAGAGGGCATGATCCAACCGGAGTGCCAATACGTCTACGATCTCGAACTACCCGCCGACGTCGTCCCCAAGCCAAACGACAGCGAGGTCGAAGCCTTCTATCTGTGGACCGTCGAGGAGGTCCAGGAGCACCTGGCTAAGGGCGAGTTCAAACCGAACTGTGCGCTCATGGTCTTGGATTTCTTTATTAGGCATGGTATCTTGACGCCGCAGAATGAGAAGGATTTCGAGGAGATTAAGAGTAGGCTTCGTAGGGAGTTGCCGTTTCCAGGGCCACATAAAGCCTAGGATTGATGAGATACGCCATTAAGCACGTTTTATGAGTTGACCGTCTGGAGTTAAGTGACAGACGGATGATGGGATGATGATGAGGAATTGGCCTGAATATACAACTACCTTTACTGCAATTCGTTGAAGTCTGGAGGCGGTTGATGCATGTCACATGATAAAGGTCACAGAGAATTAAAGATCACAAAAACCAACCACACGGAGCTCAGAGATATATTCTTTCTTTCAATTGTACCATATTGTGGGAAAGGTATCTTGTGCCCAACGCCCAGCTTTTGATATCCATAACGCCTGACCGGCCTACAACCAACCGGTGATATGCATGAGAAAAGAAAGGCATGAGTGCGTATCGTGAGATCGTCATGTCGAAATGTAAGCCAGCAAGTAGAGGCTAAAGAAAATCAATCATTTCTTGATGAGCATGTAGAGGTAGTCGACGCGTAACGGTGTAAGCTTCTTGTAAGGACCCTCAAGCGCCAGAAGTAAACCACCAAATGAAACATATGCTTTGCTGTCAAAAATATTAGCTTCTGGATAAGGGAATAGAGCGGACGAAAACCTACATCGTCTGTCCAGACTCGTCACCATCCTCGAACTTGTAGAGCTTGCCATGGCAGACGTAGTCAAACATATCAGCTAGTGTTGCCTCCCCTCCATGTCCAGCGCGACCGACATCCCTCCAGCCCTTGTTATCGTCTTTGCTGCCGTCCAACGCCAAAGATGATGCGAGAACCATGTGTATGGACTCGCCAACAGACAGCGGATACAAATCGGTGTTGATGTCGAGCGTCATGACGGTCTGAGAATCCGAAGAAGTTGCGCCAATCCGTGCAACGCGATCATACTTGGACTGATCAAAAGTCGTAATGGTAAAATTCTCATCAAAGAGAGTCGAGTCGCCGGCGGCCGCCATGCTGAAGGAGATCAAGGGTAGGAAAAAAGATGGGTAGCAAAGTGTGAGGGTGCGCGCAAGTCGTCGAGAAACAGCTCTCGAGTTTGCGGTTACTGAGCAATTGACTGCGTATCAGGGGAGCTAATACTCTCGTGCTCGGGGAGGGGGACAATCTTCAGAATATCTTCTTCTTGATTGAGAGGGGTATCGCCGTGTGCGCTTTCGATTGCCCGTTCGAAGCAGCCGGGGGTTGCGTCGAAGAGTTTGATCAGTCCGAGGGCGTCAATGAGAAGTTGAAAATCCTTCAGCTCTTTGGCCTCCTTGTTCGCAATCAAACAGCGCTGTTCAGCGTAGTCGAATATCTTCTGACGCTTCTGGCCTGGAGTTCCTGGACCGTAGTGGTTTGGGACCGGCTGGCGGTTCAAAATATTTTGAGGACGCCACTGGCTGCTCTCGCTCGCCGTAGCTGCAAGGCTACACTCGCTCGTGGTGCTGTTTCTCCTCGAGAAATCTTTGCCCGAGGCAGGATCAAAGAAGACCATAGCCGACCACTGTTCAGCGTCAAACATCGTGATTGGTGCTTCGAGATGTCTTTTAGGAAGAGAAATGTCGGTGTTGCGCAGCCTGGAGATCAAGCTGCTGGTAGGGTCAAAAGTGAGGGGATTCAGCAGCCTGGTCTTCGGCCTTCCCCTGTGGACGGGAGGTTGACGACTTCAACTGGAACGAGATCCCTCGATGCTTTACTAGCTGGTCATGCTGGGTTAGCTTTGGGGACTTCTTTGCTTGTAGAAGAAAGTGGTACCACTGATTTCGGAGGTGCTCTACTTCGCTATTATGCCGCCGAAGGTGTAGTTCAAGGACACAATGTCCACGTTCTTGGTATCGGCGAGGCGTGGGGCAGAGATCTTCCTGGATTGTCTGGTGGTGAGAGTGCAACAAATAAAGAAGAGAGAAAGAATCCAGAAGAGAGGATGAAAATTGCCTGGAGATATGAACGACTAGGTGAATTTGGGGGCTCGAGAGGTGGGCACTCCCTTGCTATTGTACTTAGGCCTATATTCACTTGGAATCAAAACTTCGCCTGCAGAGACTGATTATTTCTACTGAACAGACAGAAGTATATCACAATCATCAGGGGCATCATCTAGCTCACAGACACAGTCGATATTCTGTCATGACTTTGATCTCAGCAAGCGTCTTATCCTGCCTTCCTCAGCAAAGATGCACTTCGTTCCTACATCACTCCGGCCAAGTCTCGACTTTACAGATGCCGAAGCAGCATCAGCTCCTTTCATTAGATTTTTGACCCATCTCTCAACACAGCTGTCATCATCTCCGAGCTCAATCCACCGGGTTATCATCCCGACTCTCCTCTCCCCAGCATTGTATTCATCCGATGCTTCCAAACCTGAGAACGTCTTACAATTTCTCCATGCCCTTCGAGCACTGCTCCGGAAGTATCCAGCACAGCTCACAGCAATGATCACACTGCCTTTGACCTTGTACCCACGAACAACGGGTCTAACTCGCTGGATGGAGTTGCTCAGTGACGGCGTACTGGAACTTGCCCCATTTCCCTCCACGGCTATAGCAGTGAAGGCTGCTCCTGGAGCATCGACTGTGCACGAGGAACCTCCACAAGGCATGCTGAAAATCCATCGCTTGCCAGTGTTCCACGAGAAGGGAGGAGGCGGAGGGGAGTCGAGTGGATTTGGTGACGACTTGGCTTTCACGCTCAGTAGAAGGAAAGGACTTGTCATAAAACCCTTCAGTCTGCCCCCTGTTGAGGGAGATTCGGAGGCCCAGCAAGGAGCATTGGAAGGAGATCACGGGAAGGCTACAAAAGCCGACATCGATTTCTGAGGTTGGGATTCATGCATAGCACGGTGTTGGGAGTTCAAAATCAGCTTTCATTAGAATCAATCGAGCCTCGAGGGCTGTCACCGAGCATATCGGTCATTTCAAACTGGTTCCATGTGCCTTGTCCGCTTGAAGTGACGGACCTCATATAGTTCCGATCAAAAATGGCTTGACGGGGGTTGACCGTGACGTTTGAAAACCGTAGTCGAAAGCTATCTCCAAGACAGGAAGATAGAATCAGCCATGCTATAACGACTTGTCAGCTCGGGGAGAGGGAGCTCAGGAGTCCAAATCACATGCCTACGAATAGCACTAGGGGTATTGCTAGTAGTGGCACAAGCAGCCAAAGCGATGCCATTATGAATCAAGATGGGTTACTTGACTGCGTTCAGAACCAACTTTGCTCTCTTGATTTGAGATCTGGTGTCGTCCCTACTGTAGAAGTGGACCTATGGAGTGTATATTGCCAAGTGAGGTTAAATTCAAGCGGGCCTTAGGTAAATTTAAGCGAGTTTTTTTCCTGATTCGGTACAAAAACTTTCCTCCAAAACCCCAAGGCTCCTCCACATCAACTTCAAAAGAAATTCACAACAAGGACATTTGAAAGCTTTTGGTAAGCCACTCAATCTCTCTTCTGAATGTTTCACCCTCTTCGATATGATTACAAAACCTATCTGTCAATCCCCTGAAACCGGATAATTTCTGGGAATGATGTCAAACTTTTATTATTGTGTATTTAATGATCCATCGTCCTACACCTTTATTCTGTCCTTCAAAGTCTGCACACGGCTCTGTACTGACTTGAGGATCCATTTAGTGACTGCCTCGGGGCGAGCAGAGCTACTACAATGTCGGAGTCATTTGCCCCAATTTCGGAGCCAATACCAATCCCTAAGATTGCTGGCCGATATTTGCTATTCGACGTCAATGTCGTAACTTACCTTCGCAGTACTTACCATATCTGCGGGGTCCTCATCGGTAGCATCCCGCAGATTCCCCAGCAGAATGTGTTCCTTGGTCTTCCCCTTGAGCTCATGCCCGAGGAAGCCAAGCTTCTAGTGGAGAAGGAGGTCGCATATATTGTCGATGATGTTGCTTGGCACAAGGAGAGGTTCAATACTCTAGAGGGGTCTGACAAGAAGAAATACTTGGAGTCTCTTAGATCTAAAGGCCTTGAGGCCAGAAGGATTGCGGAAGGCGTGTCGCGGAAGAAGTCAGAGAACGCACTTGCTAAGCAAGCAGCTCAGAGAAGAAGGAAAGCCGTTGAAGCTTCGGCTGAAGATCACAACACAAATGAAGACACCACAGATGGTGCTGCCTCAGAATCACTATTCAACGATGTGCGACCTGCATCTCGAGCATCGTCTGCCCCCTCCACATCAGACACGCCCTTCCCTGTAACGCCGACCACCAGTTACTCCCCTTCCTCCCTGCCGGAAAATCCAACACCGCAGGCAGATCCTCCTGTCCCATCGTCCTATCCCTTGTTCAAACATCTACACTCCCGTAACTATTTCGTCATGCCTGGGCTTCGTTTTGGGTGTGATTACAACGTGTATCCTGGAGATCCGTTGCGCTTCCACAGCCACTTTTCAGCTACAAGTTACGATTGGGATGAGGAGTTCTCGATGATAGATTTGATCGGAGGGGGGCGGTTAGGGACCAGAGTCAAGAAAGCCTTTCTCATCGGTGGGAAAGACCCGTGTGTCGAGCCAGACAAAGGGGACAGCGTCAGAACGTTTTGCATCGAGTGGGGTGGCATGTAAGAGTAGCAGACAGGTGCACAGCAACGGAACGTGGCATTACCTTAGATACCCAAAATAATCAATGAATGATGGAATTCTACATACATTAATGAAAGCAACTGCCCATGATGATATTATTACCTACCTTATGATATGACCATAACGTATAATATATATGTGTGATATAGAACATAACCTTTAAAACAGGGGCCTGTCGGCTGAGGGTGGGCGCCGCGGTTCTAGGCCGGAGTTTGCGGCGGGATGTGGGGAAGCGCAGCAGCGTCACATCATCCTCCGCGACTCTAGTTCCATGAGCTTTCTTGATCCTACCACGACCACGACAAAGAGAGAGTCGCGACAACGAGCTTGATGGTGAGGAGATCTTGGAGTAGATCTTGCTTGTCGATTCGATCTAGATGATGCGGCCCCCTTTCCACCACTAATGATTCACTGTCTCCCGCGCCTCCTCTAGACCCTAGACCCTGATCTGATCATCATCATCCCGCCACTCCCCTCGCCGTCTCCAGGCTTCGAACAAGCCTTCACCCACAGACACCATGGCTGCCACGGCCGTCGATAACGCCGGAAGGTTTGACATGCCTTCGTGGGCCAACTGGACTGCCGTCAACGTCACGCAGTATGTCCCGTCGGCCAGAGATCTGGCGCTCGCGGGACCGAGGATGTTCATGAAGCTCGGATCGTTCCTCTCAGTCCCAGAAGCTATCGGTGCGAGGATGGGCCAACGGACTATACCTGAAGCTACGGGGTCTGTTCATGCTGCGACGACTGCTGCAGTTGCTGCAGGAGCGGTACGAGAAATCGCACAGTCTGGGACGGAGATACTGGTGGATGTGGACGACCAGGGCGGTGGCATCGCCTCGCGATTCTCAATAGAGGGCGCACGAAGCCTAGGAAGCGTCTTCAGCTACGCAACCAGCAAGTGGGCTTTGTGCTGCATGGTAATGGCTGTTGTCATCAACCGCACATACATCTATGCCTCAACGCGGCGGAACCTGTATCTTCCCTGGAAAGTACGCCTGACATTACGCATCGTCCCAATCGTCCTCCTTTTGGTCCAGGCTCGGTCTCTTCTTCAGTCAATACAATGCCAGACGTCCCCAGACTTTGCCATGCTCCGCTGGGGCAATGCATCCAAATCCTCGGAGTTGATGTTTACACAAAATGGGGGTCTGCTACACACCATTAGCTCTACGCTTACGTTTGGAGCAACAGATGCCGAGTCATGTCTTGCCGTGCAGATGATTCCCCCTCCTTATGACGAGGACATCGCTAAAGCATCGCCAACTGGGGAAATGCCCACACCGGAATTGACAGGATCATTATCCCTCCTCTGGCCTCTTTTCAAGACCTTTAGTTTCAGTCAGCTGGTTGAGACTATTTCTTGTGCCGTTCAGGGCCGCCAAGTAGCAGCCGAGACTGGAATGACTCTTTTCGAACACTCTTTAGCCTTTGCTGAGGCCGATGGCGCCATAGGCCAGCAGCTGGGATGGGGCTCTTTCGGAGGCACAAAGATCGCCCGTAGTGTGTCGAATACTACCGGTGAGGAAACCCAGATTGCTATCACGCGGTCAATGATTATGAAGAGGGTCAATACCACTCCCGAAGTGCTTCTTGTTGGTTTTTTCTCGGCGATGAATCATCTCACAAGTCACATACTTGCAATTTTCAATCTACAGGGACGTTTACGCCTCATCAATACTGGCTTATGGGGCCTATCTTTCATGTCCATCATTGTATGGAGTATCTGGACCTTCTCGGTTGAGGACGCTTCCAATCAAAGCTTGCTTAGATTTCCCACTGTCTGTATCGTCGGTTTTATTCCCCACGTGCTGGTTTTATGTGGAATCATTGCCTGCTCGGCCATTTATGGTACAGCTTTGGTCTTGTCCGCTCTAGCACCCCCGGATCCTCGTGAGGGAACGTCCGACCTTGACGATAATCTGCAATCGCGTGCCTCATTCGTGCGGAGGCTGAAACGAGCACATCAAAATATGCAGGCCAATGTCCCGCTCTCAAGTGTTCGAATCACCATGCACATGGACTTCTATACGGCCTTGTTGAGAACCGGTTTCAGTGTAATGACTATGGCGAGTGAAGCTGTGTATTTGAACGAAAGCCGTGGAGTCAGCGTGAAGCAACGGACATGGTTGGAAGAGGAACGCCTGCGAGAAATCGAAACTGCCGGGGCTCAATGGCTAGGTCCCAGTTTCCGAGCTTACGATCTTCATTCGCCTTCCGGCGATGGTTTGTCTGACAACATTGGACTCGTAGCTGCGAAAGGACAGCCGAATGGTCTTCTTAAGCATTCGTCAAGTGGATACGCCAGGGAGATGACGGCACAGAAAGTGACCAAGCTGAAAGGCCACGACCGCATGATTCGGGATGGAGTCGGTGCAACAGAACGAAGCGGGAGATGGATTATGGCATTGGAGTTCTTCTTGGGCATCAACAGACTGGTCCTTAGCTGGTGGGCATCCCTAACTCTCAAACTTCTCGCCAAGATGGGGGTACAGAGTCGTCCACCTCTGCTTCTTTGGTTGGTGAGAAGACCGAAGAAGGGTCCAGAAGCCACAGCTCAGGATAGCAACGACGCTGACTCGTTAAATTTCTGGCTTCTTGGTACTGACGGAGAGTTGACACTACCGAAGGATGAACACGTTGACGTCGAGGCTGAGATGAGGAATCGGATGCAGAGCAGTCAGCCTCACTGGGATGACACGGAAGAGAAAAAGCTGGATGCCAATTTATATGGTTGGTGGCTGAATGGTGGATGGTGGGGAAGTGATGATGCTAGTGGGACCTTTACACCAAATCGAAAGGACGTTGATGAGGACACCACAAGTATCGTATCATTTTCTACGACGGCTAGCGAAGCGGATTGGGAGTCGGATGATGCAGACGATGGACGAAGAACGCCCACCCAAAGATCTCCTCACCCATCTCGGGAATCATCCCCTTTCATCGATAACCCGCTAGATCCGGCAGACCTGGCACAACTTCTGCATCCGAGGACACCAGAGCAACGAACCGAAGCCCAAGTTCTTGCTGCCCATCTCGCGAGCGACAATATCATCACCCGCTCTAGATTCCGTGATGTTATTCAACGAGATCGAACTAAGGTCCTGACCTCCACTTCCCTGCGTCCACCAGGTTTTGTTCCTTCCTCGCAATCCGGCAAACTCACCCCAGAAGAGGAAGCCGAGATTCTAGAATACCTGATCATCACTCGACGCAATTCCCAGAACGCCACATCATCCAACCAGCCAACATCCTGGGCAAAGGGTGCATCTGGAATGGGAGAAGGTGGACCTCAGTGCGTAGTTTGTCAGAGCTCTCCTCGCAGCATCATCGTCTGGCCTTGTCGATGCTTGAGTCTGTGTGACGATTGCCGAGTCACGCTTGCTATGAACAACTTTGATAAATGCGTCTGCTGCAGAAGAGACGTCGCCTCATTTTCGAGGATTTTTGTGCCATAAGCCGGCGCGATATGACTATACTATCAAGGCATTTTTCATTTCAGGCAATGGATAGCGAATTGTCATTTGAGCAAGGGTCATCGTAATTGGAGTTTGGCAGCATAAACAAGGTCTTTCCACGGGTAGCGATTGTAACATGGATTTCATCCATTTATTGGTGTACTGGTAGCTTTCTAGGGCTGTACGATTTAGATTCCCTCTGCCTCACACTAAGACGTAGGCAAATCTTATACTTCTTCCAATACCATCATGCTATCATTTTACAGTGTCAATCATCCAGGGGTTTTACCTATCGAATGCTGGACCAACATAGGTAGGGTTGTACTATATATAAGACGTCTATTATCAAGTGCAACTCATAGTTTATTGAGGGGTCAATTAGGTATCTACTACTGCAGAACCATTGAAAAGCTCACCGCTAGACATTCAAAGTCCGCAATCCTGCTGGTAATATTCAAGAAGCCACAGACAACCTGTTTTATGAGCTTCGATGGAAAATGTTACACCAGCAGTGTAAAACGTTACAGCTCTATGTATCACTTTTTTTTGTGGATATTTCATTCTTTTAGGGCTTTTGATTAACGTACCTTATCCTTCATGCTGTTTCCCCAACCTGTCCCTCTCTTCTCCCCTTTTTCTAAGCGAGCAGAGTAAAACCACTTTCAGTAAATGATACATAATATTTCAGAGACTAGAGCATCCATACTTTTTCAACTCAGACTGATTGTTGCGGTTTCTGGCTCTACCCAAAGTTCCCATTCTTGTAATTCCACTGTTCGCCTTTCTCCCATCCCAGGTTTCCAGTAGACGGTTGAGAAGCGTGCAGCCCCGAGCCACCACCATCCCCACCCGCCATCTGAGAAGTCGATGTCTCCAAAGCCATCATCTTCGACTTTCTCAACTTCGCCAACGGGATCTCATCCTCGGAGTCTCCAAAATCAGTCACGCTCTCACCACTACTCTCAAAGTCATCGCTATCCTCCCTCTCCCTCTTCACCACGCTCCTCTCCCGCTTCCTCTCCTTCTCCTTCTTCTTCCCTTTGAGCTCCTCCTCGTCATCGTCGCCTTTGACGTCCTTCCCAGAATTCAC
The DNA here is from genome assembly GCF_003019875.1 of Amorphotheca resinae ATCC 22711. Lineage (NCBI taxonomy): Eukaryota > Fungi > Ascomycota > Leotiomycetes > Helotiales > Amorphothecaceae > Amorphotheca > Amorphotheca resinae. Next base: position 950,547 of record NW_020194481.1, read on the forward strand.
TCGCTTTCGCTTCTTCCCCGCTTCGGCGATCTTCTCGACTACCTTGTCCGAGGGGAACGGCGTCCCGTGCGTCCCGATCAAAGTCCCGGACTCGATCTGCCGACGCAGGCGCGTGTAGCGCATGCGCGCGGCGGGAGGCTTGAGATTCGTCGAGGCGCCGACGGCGGTAAAATCTATCTGTGGGAGGGTATCAGTCCTGAGCTCAAGGAGGAAAAAGGTTGGAGAAAAGGTTGGGGGGGGGGGGGGGCGCTTGTGAGAGAAGACCTACAGATTTCAGATCGGATTTTTGGAGGCAGATGTAGAGAAACCAGAGGTTTTCGTCGAGTTGAATCTTGGAAGGCATGCCAGCTGATGCCTTGGAGGACTGAGACTAGAAAGCCGGAAATGGGATGAGAGATTTGGGAGTTGAATAGGTGGTTTGGAATTGTACTGCGCTGTTTGGTTTGAGAGCAGGTAAAGTGGGCATTGGAAAGATCAGGTATAGATGGGAACAAGAGAGGTGCAGATTCCTTATAGGCATGAGGGGCAAAAGGAATTTGGCCAGGATTGTAGCAAACAATCTCTGATGTAGTTTGCTTCTCCTGCTGATATACCGTTACCAGCAGACCAATAAACAAACCACAGAAAGGGATATTCGGTGACGGATACTTGCATGCTGTGTGCGATATGCATGCTGATATGACATGTCATTACACCTTACAGAACCGCCTGATACTCTGAACCAGATGTCGGACTCCACCGCTTCATGCAGAACATCCCAACGCCAGAGACCCTTTGGCCTTTGCAACCCTTTTTTTTGATGTGAACGCCAATCCATAAGCCACACAAACCCCACAGCTTTCATTATCGTCTAATTTTCATATCCGCAGTTTCCTTCAATGCCCCAACAAGCACCCTATGTGCTCCTAGGGCCGCCTGTACAGCATTATCCGCAAGGTCCTCATATGAATAAGTTTGGAGTAAAGATCTCTGGTTCTCGTGCCCAATATCTCCCTTGACCCAAAGATCCGTGATTTCATCCCGAGAAGGTAGATAAGCCACAACGCAAGCAGCGACTATCTCCTGGTGCTCGGAAGGCGCAGGATCCAGTACCAGAATCGTTGGAGATGGCTTCCCTATGTCTCCAGAACCCCGAACCACAGCAGCGACCCCACCAGCAACAACATCCACACAGTCGATTCCAGCATCCGCAATGGCGGCAGAAGCAACCGTTATGCAACCGCTGAGAACAGTCATCATTCCCCAATCCCCAGAGCCGCTTGATCCTCGTCCGCGGTCATCCCCCCACCATTGATCCTCCTCACCTTCTAGAATCGTGATGATAACCTCCACTCCACTTTTGGGCCATCTGTCTCCGATTATTACCCCTCTTAACGCAGTCTCTAAATGTACGCCTAGATCCCTCTCAGTGGAATCTCGAACGTAGCCTCGCCTCTTCCTCGTAGCAAACGGCGCATACTTGACGTGCGTCGTGAGAATGATATGGGGAGAGAAGGGCGCGGATTTGGGTAGAGGTCGAGGTCCGTGGACGGTGCAAGTAAGCTTCAGGCCAGAGGTAGAAAGAGAAGCAAGACCGGGCGCTACGGCTTTTTGGTTCTTCAAAGCTTCAAGTTCGAAGTAAGCCGATCCCGAAGCTGAAGGAGTGACACCTGTCTTCAAGACTGTGAAGTGTTAGATAAGAGCTACTAGCAGAAATGCTTCGTACATACACATTTTCCTGAGCACATTTGGGGCTCTGGTTCTTGTGGGCCTGTCCAGGTCGCTCGCATCTTTGGTGAGGTATTTGGAGTAGACTGGCGCCGACGTGCCGCCAGAAGGGCCGTTTATTCTCCTCCTGTCCGTCATTTTGAATTAAAGGCAATGCGAAGTTGCTATGCTCCCATTCCCGAGTTGCAACTTATGGGTTTCTGAGAGTATCTCGTCAAGAAAAGTCCCAGGCGCAAGATGATTGGTTGGCGCTTGTTTGTTAGCGTTAGTGCATGGGTCGAAAGCTGCTTAAAATCCAAAATATTTTCGCCAAAATGCTTTGAGCTTCAATTCTATTCAATCCCACACAATGGTTTTGTGCACCATCCAGACAATCAACTCGGGTCTATGGAAGCATGGCAAAGATGTGCCTGTTGCTTGATCTCCTGATTATTGCTAACTTAGCAGCACCATTCAACTGACCTTATAGCATTGTGAGTCCCAACCCTTTGTTTCCTCCCTCTGCTCCTGATGATTTCTTTTCACAACAGTTCTTGGTGATTTCCTGAGCCACTGAACAAACATGCATCACCATCTGAAGCATCTCTATACCTCTTGCTTCTGCCACCTATTGCAGGTTTCGGGTGCTAACAGCAAGCCAGAGCACGACGACTTTTTTTTAACAAACCTTACCAAAGGGCTCCAGTGATGTTGGGTTCCATACATGGCCGAAGAGGATGGGCACATGAGTGATGGGTCTCTGGTAAGCTCAATTTCCATACGCCTGAGTGCTTTGAAGCTCGTCCTTTTATGATGAAAAACCTTTTAATCAGTTCTGCTTCTGAACTTCTTGATGACAACCAAAATACCAAAACTTTTCTGAAAAGCTTACACCATCCTTCTATTGTTTTACTTCTCTAAACCCAACAGTTTAGCTGACCATCACAAAGTCTAGATTCGCAGCTGCCCCACCTCATCCCGACATCGAACTGAAGGTACGATTTACAATATTTCTCAGCCACACTCTGCCCTGATGACAACTAGCTTATCCATTCAATGAGTGCGTCTTGGCCGAGCCCCCCTCCCGCACCTTACCAGTTGATTTACGTCGGCTGGGATGACGGGTTGTGGAGTGTGGGGTTTCAGTGCTTCAGGTCCTCTGCAAGACGTCTTGTAGTGTGGAGGTCTGAGGCCGGTTGAGGTGCCTGAGTAAACCGGCTTTTCTGAGCACCCTTTGATATTATTCAAGCATTTTGAAACCCGAGACATATCAGAATGCTGACATGTTTTGCCAACAGAAACCTTCAAAACCTCTGGAGGCCTCCTTGTGGATTAGTGGGGGGACTCTGAAGATGGCACATTGATGTATCCAGGAGACGTGTCTTCCTGTGTTCCTGTCCATATAGGTGCTTGACACCTACCTAGATACTGTACTGTAGTAATGTGTGTATTTCTGAATGCTAAAGAACTTCGAAACTAGACTCCCTCGCGGGCTCCAAGACCCAATTACCTATTTAATCCCTGTCCAGCCCGTGCCCCTTTGCCTGCTTTCTTCTCTACCTACCTTGGATCTAACTCCTGTGTATTACTATAACCTCCCTATTTACCTCTAGACGTTGAGATTCTTATTAGCCATCACCATGTTGTTATTAGTTGCGCAGTGTTTTGAATTGATGCTACGGCGTACTGTAGCGAGACTCTTGGCGTTTCTCCCATTCGGGATATTTCTTAAGTTGTACACCAGCTGCGAATACTCCGTAATCTCCAAATCCACAACACCACCACCTCTCTCACATCATTGTCAATCACGAGTGGTACGCTGGTTGCCCATGCCACCTACGCCGCAATTTACGACCATCGCCTGACCGAACCTGGTCGATTCCTGAGCATTGGGCAAAGAGCCCCAGGGGTTGGACTGACTCGTGTCGGCGCAGTGAGCTCGACAGATCGTGCAAATCGCCAAACTGGCAAATACACACATCTTAGCCAACCCCTTCTCGATTTGAAGTTCGAGGCCTCTCTTTTTGAATGTTGCCCTCATATGCATCTGCATCTTCTCCGAAGATGATGCCACGGCATCAAGCGGGGGCCTACTCGAATGGGTATCCACGAGCCAAGAGCGACACATATTCCATTTCTCCCCATAGGTACGTACAATACAGTTCACGCTCCCAATCCGCGCTGCCTCCCTCACAAAGACGCGCAAAGATACTGACCGCGACACGTCGTGTATCTAGGTTCCAGCCAAGGACTTCACCTCCAGCCCTTCGACGGCGACGCCAACTTCTCGTTCGATTGACCATCGTTTTAATAATAACCACGCTTTTTGGATTCTTCTTATGGCCCGGCGCCTCCATACTCCCAGTCCTTTCGTTCGGCCTGCTTTCTTCAGGCGAGGACTTTCAACTTGAGACTGTGCGATACTACGATCTTTCCAATGTCCAAGGGACCGCGAGGGGATGGGAAAGGGAGGAGCGAATCCTGCTTTGCGCCCCCCTTCGAGACGCCGAATCTCATCTACGGATGTTCTTTTCGCACCTGCGCAACTTTACATACCCTCACCATCTGATTGACTTGGCCTTCCTTGTATCAGATTCCAAGGATAGAACGCTTCCCCTGCTCTCTGAGCTTCTAGAGGAGCTTCAGGCGGATTCAGACCCAAAGCAGCCATTCGGGGAGATCTCGATTATTGAGAAGGACTTCGGACAAAAGGTCAATCAGGATGTCGAAAGTCGTCACGGATTTGCAGCGCAGGCAAGCCGAAGAAAGTTGATGGCCCAGGCGAGAAATTGGTTGCTGAGTGCTGCCTTACGCCCGTACCACAGTTGGGTTTATTGGAGAGATGTGGATGTCGAGACCGCCCCGTTCACCATCCTTGAAGACCTCATGCGCCACAATAAGGATGTCATCGTACCAAGTGAGTTTAATGAATCTTGTGCAACATGCTGTATCATAACTAATTTATGTCCCAGACGTTTGGCGCCCTCTTCCTGATTGGCTTGGCGGCGAACAACCATATGATTTGAATTCATGGCAAGAATCTGAGACGGCGTTGGCTTTGGCCGACACTCTCGATGAAGACGCCGTTATTGTCGAAGGTTATGCAGAATATGCAACATGGCGACCGCATCTTGCTTATCTAAGAGACCCTTACGGAGACCCTGATATGGAAATGGACATAGACGGTGTTGGAGGTGTCAGTATCTTAGCCAAGGCTAAAGTGTTCAGATCTGGGGTGCATTTCCCAGCGTTCAGTTTCGAAAAGCACGCTGAAACTGAAGGTTTCGGAAAGGTTAGTCACACCTGCTTGTGCAACCCTTATACAATATCTAACATTGAGTAGATGGCAAAACGGATGCAGTTCTCAGTAGTTGGTTTACCCCACTACACCATTTGGCATTTGTACGAGCCAAGTGTTGATGATATCAGACACATGGAGGTTTGTTAGCTGTTTCGCACATCTGATTGGTAATTAACAGTGCTTTAGGAAATGGAAGCAGAGCGCATAGCCCGTGAGAATGAAGAAAAGGAACGCCTCGAGCGGATGAATAAGATCAAAGATCAATTTGCGGATCCAAATGGTCAATGGGAGAAGGACAAGACGGACATTCAAAACGAGGCAATGAGGGAGAAGGCGAACGAGGAGAAGGCTGCAAAGGAAAGAGAGGCAGAGCAGAAAGCTGCAACCGAGGACACGAAACCAGCTGTGGCTGCAGGTCCTGTTCAAGCCGACAAAGAAGCAACTAAACCGCAGGAAGCTGTTCAGGTGAGAATTCCCTAGTTTTAGTGTGAGTTTTATTATGCTGACAAACTTCAGGAGTCTACGCCGAAGTCTACGCCGGAATCTACGCCGGAGTCTAAGCAGGTGTGAGGCCTCTGGTGATGCGATATGAGTGACTTGGGGAGACTCACTTCACAGAGAATGAGGGACTTCAATAATGCTGTAGGGATATGAGCCTACGAACGTCTCCTTACAAACGGAAATGATCTGGCGCGGAGTTAGGATTGTATAGCGCTGGGCCACGGGATTCTAGCATTCTTGCCATAACATAAAACGGAGCGTGGTTAGGAAGCTTGCCGTCAGAGTGTACTTAATATGGGTTAGAGCTCTGTAAAACTAGATGGGAAACATGTTGAAGCGATAACTACGATATGCCCGTACTTGTCTCTGCCCTTCTACTGCCGTTGAGTTGAATCCCCTTGCAACATTTAATGGCCATGTAAGAATGATGTAGATTCTGCGTTTCGTGTCATTTCACCGTTGTGTCACGTGCCATCGAAAGAGCCACGGTACCTTTTGAGGCTCAAGGCGACGCCTGGCGAGTTTGGCCAATTGAGGACCATTTGTCCAATCTCTCAACATCAGCAGTAAGATAACCCGTATAGTTGCCCTGCTGGTCGGATGTTCTGCGCCAAAGCGATCTGAAGGCTACGTTCTGACTCAAAAGCTTGTTCCTCGTCTTCATGCTGCCTGAAGTATGCGTAGAGATGCCCAAGTCGCAGATCCCCAAGCCCCTACAACGTCGGTAGATTCACCGGAATCTTCTATACGAGGCCTCGAATCCTTCTCGACCACAAACTCTGGCGGACCCAGCTTGCAAATCCCTCGGTCGAACGAATTCAACATGGCCTCCAGCTCCAGAACGAGCGTCTCTGTGGCGGTTGACCCCGTCGCCTTGATCACAACGGAATGTATCACGGTCACGTCTGCCATGCGAAAGCATGCTCGCTGGGCACATTCCTCGGTCTCTGCCATTCTGGGTGTGGCTTCTCCGTTGAATCCAAGCGTGCAGAACTCTCAGCCTTCAACACCTCGAGATGAGCTTGGAAATAGAAAGGGGCTCAAGAGTAGAACGTCCTTGGGATTTGCAGATGTGGGAGAGGAGGGAGGACTGGCAAACAGATGGGGCTTACGAGGGAAGAAAGGGAAGAGCATGCAGGACAATCCCTTAATGGCTGGGTTTGGCAGACTCCGGCGTGAGCTTACGGGTTGCAAAGGTAATTGAGACTCCTGCATTATGAGAGCAACTTCTCTGACCTCCTATCAGACATACGAAAGTTTGATACACCCTCGTTATTACATCCTTTCCTCCAAGTCATCCGCGCCTCAGCAACCTCCGCTCCGATTACCTCCCTCGCCCTCGCCGCCATCACAAAGTTCTTCTCATATAACCTCATAAGCCCGGATTCTCCTCGATTGTCTATTGCTATGCAGTCATTGTCTGCTGCAATAACACATTGTCGATTCGAGGCTAGCGACTCCGCTGCAGATGAAATAGTTCTGTTGCGAATACTGAAACTCATGGAGGGGATGCTATGTGGCCCAGGTGGAGATCTACTCAGCGATGAGAGCGTCTGTCAGATGATGGAATGTGGACTAAGCATGTGCTGTCAAGCGAGACTATCAGAGCTTCTTCGACGGTCAGCGGAAATGTCCATGGTCAAAATGTGTCAAATCATATTTGAACGTTTGAAACACCTGGAAATTGAAGCAGGGGATGAGGATGAGGCCTTGGATGAGAAGACAAAGGAGGATATGGATACTGTCAAGATGGACCCATCGGCGAAGGGCAATGATGCTGTCACATCATCTTTGGCCGCGGCTCCAACAGATTCACGTCCATCCTCAAGCTTTGACAAATTGCGGCCCGGGAATTCAGCATCGATAGACAATGGATCTGAGGCTGGAGTTGGTCCTGCGTCAGAGGCGTCGGACGAACCTCCAATAAAGCCATACTCACTTCCATCTATAAGGGAACTTTTCCGGGTTCTCGTTGATTTGTTAGATCCTCACGACCGCCAACATGCTGATGCTATGAGAGTAATGGCATTGCGCATTATCGATGTAGCCCTCGAGGTTGCGGGCCCCTCCATTGCAAAACATCCAAGCTTGGCGACTCTTGCCGAAGATCGGCTCTGCAGACATCTGTTCCAACTCGTCCGTTCAGACAATATGGCGATATTACACGAGTCTCTCATCGTTACCGGTACTCTGCTTGCCACATGCCGTGGTGTTTTGAAACTGCAGCAAGAACTGTTCCTTTCTTACTTGGTTGCGTGCCTGCATCCTCGTGTCGAGATTCCGCGAGAGCCAGGCATTGACCCATCCTTGTATGCCGGAGTTCCACAAGCCCCAAAACTTGTGAAGCCTCCGCCATCACAATCAAGCAGCGGTAGATCAACACCAGTTCCTGTCAAAGACCGGCAAAAGCTGGGTATGGAAGGAGGTTCGAGGAAACCAGACGCTAGAGAAGCCATGGTAGAGAGTGTAGGCGCTCTTGCTCGAATCCCAAGCTTCATGGTAGAGCTGTTCGTTAACTACGATTGCGAGGTTGATCGCAGCGACTTGTGTGAAGATATGGTGGGGCTCTTGTCACGGAACGCCATTCCAGATTCGGCCACCTGGAGCACGACGAGTGTTCCGCCTCTATGTCTGGATGCCTTGTTGGGCTACGTTCAATTTATCGCGGAGAGACTAGATGATGAACCCAAATTTGAAGGGTACCCTGACAAGGAGAAACTACGCGAACAGAGGAGGAGGAAGAGGATTATCATCCAAGGAGCTACGAAGTTCAACGAAAACCCAAAAGCTGGACTTGCTTATTTAAACTCTCAAGGGATCATAGACGACCCTACGGATGCCAAGTCTGTTGCAGCATTCTTGAAAGGCACATCAAGAATATCAAAGACAGTATTTGGGGAGTTCATATCGAAGAAAGGCAACGAGGCTGTCCTCGAGGCTTTGATGGATACATACAATTTTGATGGTAAACGAGTGGACGAGGCCTTGCGTGAACTTCTGGAAGCATTCCGACTGCCGGGCGAGTCTGCACTGATCGAGAGAATCATAACCGTATTCTCTGAACGTTATTGTGCCTGCTCTGTGCCTGAAGGTCTTAAAAGCAGCGATGATGTTTTTGTCTTGACATACGCCGTCATCATGCTCAATACCGATCAGCACAATCCAAATCTGAAGGGCCAAAATCGGATGACCTATGAGGACTTTGCTAAGAATCTGCGTGGGGTAAATGCAGGGGGAGACTTTCCCCCCCAATATCTCCAAGATATCTACGACTCCATCAAGTCGAATGAGATAATATTGCCAGATGAACATGATAACAAGCACGCTTTTGATTATGCTTGGCGAGAGCTGCTACTCAAAACCGAATCTGCTGGGGATCTTGTAATCTGCGATACGAATATCTTTGATGCGGATATGTTCGCGGCGACCTGGAAACCCGTCGTCGCCACCCTGTCCTACGTGTTTATGTCTGCAACTGACGATGCTGTATTTTCGAGAGTCATTACTGGCTTTGATCAATGCGCACGAATTGCAGCAAAATACAAGTTGACTGAGGCCGTTGATCAGGTAATATATTGCCTGAGCTATATGACCACACTTGCCACCGAAACCACATCAAATACAGCTCTCAACACGGAGATCCAAGTGGGTGAAAACAGTGTCATGGTCAGCGAGCTGGCAGTCAAATTTGGTCGCGATTTCAAAGCTCAATTAGCTACTGTTGTTCTCTTTCGAGTAGTGACAGGTAGTGAGTCTGTCATTAATGATGGCTGGAAGCACGTGAGTCTTGGGATCTCATTTAGGGTGGAAGGCCTGCTAACAGTGCTCAGATTGTGCGCATTTGGTTGAATCTTTTTGTCAATTCTCTGATACCCCCTTTCTTTGCACCAAACCGCATAGACATTCCTCCTATACCGCTACAAAATCCCTCGCAGGTTATCGATCGTGGTCAAAAACAGACCGAAACAAATATTTTTTCAGCTTTCACGAACTATATCTCCAGCTACGCTGCAGACGACCCTCCTGAACCGTCTGATGAGGAGTTGGAGAGCACATTATGTACAGTTGATTGTGTGAACGCCTGCTACATGGGAGATGTGTTCGCAAATATAGTGTATGTATAGCACTAGTCCTTCTCCCTGGTACCCAAGGCTGACCTTTGTAGGAACCTCCCTGTAGATGCTTTGAAGCCTCTTGTGCAAGCCTTGCTATCCCAGCTACCTGATGATCCTTCGTCTATCGTCATAACTCTGAAAACCGAGACAGAAGCTGTGTCTCCTACAAACGGCCACAAAAGTTCATCGAATGGGCCAGTATACGATCCATCGATGGCCTATATTTTGGAACTCTGCACAGTGCTTACTCTCCGAGATGAAGAGACTGTCAATGCTCTTGGCCGTGATGTTGCAGAAGCATTGCAAAACACCTTGCGCAATGCTGGTAGCTACCACCATATTCTGATATCGAGGACGATCTTTTACCTGCTTCAAATATTGCAGGCTAGCTATGTAAGTGTCATCAATCCCCGGCATAAATTGAATTTGACCTTAACATCTCTAGGAACAATCCTTCATTCGTATTCCGGTTGTACTCCATACTATATCGAGCTTCAAGAAGGATTTATTCGAGAGGTCTGCAACTCTCGTTCTTCAGGGTCTGTCACATTGCATTAAGGAGCCGGGCCCTCTTAGGAATGAAATAATGACGTCTCCGGACTTCTGGGTGATCCTACGCAACCTCACGGCAAATGCACAGGCAGCGCCGACTGTGTTTGAATTGCTCGAGGGCATCGTTATGGGTTCGCCTCCAACAATAATGGCAGACAACTATGAATCAGCAATGTCATTACTCAATGACTTTGCGTCTACTGGAAGTGTTGGGTCCACAGTCGAACAGAAGCAAGATAAGCGAACGAGAAGAGGCCAGGTGGTCAAGCAAGAGAAGAAACCAGAGTATGTCTCCAATCCATTGATTGAAGCCCAAGCAAACTAACATGGTATAGGGTCGATGCTGCTGTTGCAAGGGGCGTCAAAGCTATTACGATGATATATTCATTGACGACCCGGATACCAGTTCTCATGAAGCAGTCTCATCTCGAAAGTAAAGAGGCGTGGGCCGCTTACTGGTCGCCGATTTTCAGAGCACTCACCACTCAGTGTACAAATCCTTGTCGCGAGATCCGCCACCAAGCATTCTCTTCCCTGCAGCGTACTCTGCTGTCTCCAGAATTGACATCAGGTGAACACGAGGAATGGACTGCAATATTTGGAGAAGTCCTCTTCCCGCTTATCGTAAGACTTCTGAAGCCCGAAGTCTACTCATCCGACCCTATTGGTATGAGCGAGACGAGGGTGCAAGCTGCTACATTACTCTGCAAAATTTTCCTGCATTACTTAGTCCTACTTTCGAAATGGGATGGTATGCTGGATCTCTGGCTTAAGATACTCGATATCATGGACAGATTAATGAATAGCGGGCAAGGCGATAGCTTGGTACGTTGACTTCTGATTGGATGAGACTTTCAGTACTAATTAACTTAAATCATAGGAAGAGGCAGTTCCAGAAAGTTTGAAGAATATTCTGCTTGTAATGTCAAGTAGCGGCTATCTCGTTCCCCCAAGCGGGGATCCATCTCAGGATAGATTGTGGGTGGAAACCTGGAAACGAATTGACAGATTCCTTCCCGACTTGCGGAAGGAGCTCGATTTAGACCCGAAGGAAAAACCGGAGGAGAAACCGGAAGAGAAATTGGCAGAGCAGCCACAGGAGCCACAGGAGTTACAGAAGGAGGAGAGCGCCGTTCCAGTAACGCCGGTTTCGTAAATGTATGTGTACACCAGTCTTGATTTTGTACAAAAAGATATCCTTGCGGCTTATTTGGATGACGACGTTGGCGAACAATGGTTACCGATCTCTATGTTTGCCGCGCAGTTAGCGGGCTGGAGCAAAGAAAGCCTTGTATATAATGACTTGAAGGGATCTTCTTGTGAACGAATTTCAATCAAAAAAGTATAATTGCGCTATCTTCTATTCCTACCTCCAATGACAACAGAAATGTCTAGTCCAGTAATGATCATTAGCCGTCAAATTCCTTTGGGGTATTCCCCTCCCCCCAATCCTCAATGTCTAGTTGCTAGCAGCAGCCTTTGCCAAATATCCACTATTTCTGAAGATCTCTCTACCAACAAACGGCCTTAAGCACTCATTCAGCTGTCCTATCCTTGCACCCATCCTCGTCGTCATGCATCTCCACAGCAAGTGATCATCAACACGCCCATAATTCCTCGCCCTTAAGAAAATTACCATCACCATAGTTCCTATTCATACATATCATTTAAATTAGGAGAAAACATAGCACATACGACCATAGACTAAGGAATCCTGGGCATCCCGTCCGCTCTGCCATACATAAGCCTTAGATCGGCGGATTAGTAGTTGGGTGGGTGACCACCAGCGAATACCCGCTGTTGTATTGTTTTTTTTTTTTTCTTTTTTTTGCGTCCTTTTTCTTTGAATATCTTCATTTTTGTCTTTGCTTGGTGTCGAAACTTTGTTTGTGTCTGAGGAAGGTAAGGTACCTAGGTACCTTGGTGATGGTGAATTTGTGTTGGATGGCCTTCTCTTTCTCCTTCCCCCCCGGCTGCCCCCCCTTTTTTTTGCAACTGTTTGTTTGCTGTGGAAGAGGACGGGATGTTTGAGTAGCGCTGGAGAGATGGATCAGTTGCTGCGATGCTAGCTGACATTTTGAATACTAGTTATAACCTCCGTTATACAACTATCATCATCAAGAACTAATTCCCTACGACACAATCCAAGTCGACGGTCAACCTATCTATCAGTCTCCAGGTTCTTTCATCTCACCTTCTCAAACCAACACAAACAAACATATGTATCCACTACCTTTGAACAACATCAACATCTCCCATCCACAGATTTCATTCTCCCCTTTCATATTATCTATATCCTATCTCCCAGAATCCCGGAAACCCGACATCAAAGGATCCCCTCGGTTAACAAACATAAGCTTAACCCGACAACCTCCTGCTCAAGACAGGACGAAATGCCCGATATTTCACTCCTCCTCTCCAAGAGTTTTTCAATCATTTGTATTTATTTGTTCCAACCCCTCTTTTATCGTATGTATATATGTGTGTGTATGATTGTCGCGCTAGCTTTATAGGTCTTGATCTAAGACAGACAGATATATTAGCCAAGATTTGATCTATATGTAGCTCGCGACCTGTGACGAAATCCAACTTTCATAGATTCTTGCTTCTTGATTTTGTTTGTCCTAACTCTCATGTATAATATAACGTGTATCATTGATTGCGCTCTCTGCACAGTCTAAAGAAAGCATCAGCAGAATCTTCAAAACTGTAACCTGGCTCCTCCTGTTTTGCAACTGTTGTTCTTCTTGACTCCGACTCTTTTCTTCTTATGGGGGTAGAGGGCCTTCTTCGCTATTTCGAAATTGTACGGTAATCAATATCAGTTTTGGCTTTAGATTGATATACTTCTAGAACCTGGCGGATAATACAAGAAACGTGGTTAGTAAAGATATTCGTCTTGTAGTTAGATATAGGTTGGGACTTACCTGTTCCTAGCTGTCTTTACCAGGGAACTGAACCATGATTAGGACTGCGCGGAGATGGCTGCGATGAGCCACATAGAGAGTCGATGGGGCTGAGAATTAGTAGATATGGTTGAGAAGACGGAAGGTCCAAGGGTGAAAGAGTTTCGCCGATGTTAACTCGTGGCAAATTGCAGAAAGGGGACACTCGATAAATTCTAGAATGGGTACTTGATCAATTTCAAGATCTGGATTCTATGACTAGTAGAGAAAGATACAGAGTCAAAGAAGAGATCTATTTTGTAGGAGCAAGAGAGCTTGGGTATAGTAGCCAGCAATTCCAGCAACGCCTTCCTAGCGAACTTAAGGCTCACTGAGTAACAGCAGCCAGCCGTTTTACTTTTATCATCCAACGCCATATCGGTAACTATTAGTACAATATACCTGCCTCTCGGACAGTTTCTCAATGATAAATGCCAGTATTCTGATCCAAGTAATCCGGGAACCGATCACCAGCTGAATCATCCAAGCCTCGACTGACTCTGAAGCCTGCTGGCACAGCCCTCCCGAAGGTGGACTCCCTGTCCTGCTGTCTCAAGTCGCCGGTCTCGTTGAAATCTCCTCTACCATTCATCCACAGACCCGCATCACCGGTAATGCCTCTAGCAAGTTCGTTCTCAAAGGTCGCAGGGCCCCGCAAAACTCGCAATAATGCCTGGGTCTCGTACCATCTTCCTTTCACATCTCCTAGTGTTCTTCGGGCATTTGGCTCCATTATTCTCCATTCGTTCCAGATTCCCTTCTGCGCAGCCCCTTCGACTCTGTTGCGCCAGTTGAGATCATGTATCATCCGAGCTGGGAGGTCTAGATCTTTGATAGGGGTATGGACCTTGACAAACTTCCAAACATCGCCAACAAATGTTACGTTGGATGTTGTTGGAGATGTCATGCGTTCGATGATCTTCTTGATCACTAGGACAAGAATATCATCGCCTAGACTACGAAGGCGAACAGGCTCACCAACCCAGATCTTCTCTGCGCCAAGGTAGATCCCCTTGTAACACCTCTCGCCTTGGTTGGCTAAGGCATTCTCGTCTTGTTCAAACAAGGAATAGCTAGAATCGATGACCTTCGCAGCTAGGATACTGCCATCAACGACAGGGTCTGCAGGATAGTTGACGATGACCTCCTCCCAATTAACTTGGTCGTATGTGCAACCCTGAAGCTTGCTATAGCCGAGAGTGGGAACACTCCAAGCTAGCCAAGGCCTAAGATCGTTTTCTTGATCCTTAATATGAGCAGGTGGATGGCTGAAGGGGTGAGACAAAGGCTGCACGAGATATCTTGGAGAATCGTCCTTGATTTGGCGCATGGATATTACAGCAAGACCCCAAGTGTCTTTGGTCTTGTTGTACCAAACCAGTTCACCTGGACGATACAGATATTTGCCATTTGGCTCACTGTCAAGTCTCTGCTCCAGACTTGGGCCAGTAGGGGCCCGGGTTGATGTTGTTGACACACCTGTAAGAATAATGTCAGCTTAACAAGGCTGTTGGCAGGAAAAGACATACCTCTGGCCGCTGAAGGCATTGTATTTGTGGGCTTCATCTGAGTTTGAGTTTGAGTTTGAGCTTGATTTTGATGAGCTGGCTTTGTTTCTTTTACTGCAACTCCCGTGCCATCATCTTGAGTCTCGCCTCCTTTGCCCGCGCATATCTTGCAGATGCATCTGCCCTTTGGCAGGGGTGTTGCGAGCCATGCCAGATGTTCAAAGAACTCCGCTGGACTGCGGAAGCGACTACTTCTGCCATCTGGATGACCATATAAGTAGCCATCTGTTCTCCGCGCACCAGTTGCATCCACCCTGACATGTTCCCACAGAGTATAATTTTCTGGGAAACGGGACAGAATGAATTGTGTGTCTGAATAATATTAGATCCCGCAAGGCTTACTGTGAGAGATGACTTACCTTTGTGCTCATTCTTCGAGTCAAATGCTAAGACAAGCCACTGGCCCAGCTTTCGTCGCCAGTCGAGGTCTTTATCACCATCTGGTTGGACAGGGCGGTAATAATCAACGGAGCCATCAGCTGATGGGGTATTGATTTTCTGTTCTCTCGTTGGTTCATTGGGTTCAGGTGCCTGTCCATTCCTCACAGTGAAGGTGGTCGCTCCATCAGAGCGGGCGACCATGACGGGCTTGCAGGGAATTCTAGGCTTGGCGGTCGCCATCTTGTCCAAAGTTAGCTATGCAGCTGACATACACTATGTATCAAGATGGTAGGATAGAAGGGATCTCCAGATGTGGAGAATCTTGATGTGTGGGGATCTGGGATGGGGATGGGACGAAAGGAAAGTCGGGTGGTTTGGACTTGGAGGAGGGGCCGGGAACAAAACAAAAGATCGACGATTCTACCGAAGCTTTAAAGTAAGTTCTTCGGCTCAGCCCGACCTAGCCGGATCAGGTAATTACAGGGGAAGTAGCGCTGCCGCCTTCCCTAGACTAGTTACTGCAGGCACCGGAGGCCCTTTATCGATAAGACGCGCAGAACCAGAAGTCTCTTTTGTTGACTTTGCTCTCTCGCAAGACGCGGCAGAGAGAAGATCCTTACTCTTGGGAGGTCTGTTCTATTTCAAGTATCTAGATTGAATTACTCCATACCTAATACCATATCATTCCTACAGTAATCCCCTAGATAGAAGCATAGAATCACTTTGTGCCCATGAGAGCGCTCCCCAAATAAGGAAGAAAGCAGATTCATTGCTCTTGTCATCCCGCACCTAATCGAATTCCATTGTAACAAGCACCTCCATTCACAAAATATCCACCCTACTGAGATATTGTGGCACTGACAACCCTTGGATCCGGCATGTCCTGTCTCCCTTTTGTCTTCTGACCCGGAAATGCGAAGCGATTCCCAAGATCTGATCTAATCTCTCGCTCGCTTCGCATGATAAGGTGCTGCACAGCAAAAGGGGGCATCCGCATTCAGAGTAGCGTCTCACTAGCGCACATCCCCACAGTCGCCAAAATTCGCGAAAAAGACGCGACGGGTCTAGTCTCAATCTGGATGCGTTCTCTTCACATTCCACACCTGCGACACCGAGATCTATTCAGGGACCTCTCACTCAATTGCTCTACGTCCCTTGCCTACACATTGCAGAGCAGATGAGCTGCCATTCTTTCATCTTCCAACTCCCCAATCCTCCCATTCTCTCCTCTCCTCTCCTGGAACCCGCAGACTTCTCCTCCCATCCACTGCCTGCCAGAAACCCCAATGGACAGTCTGCTGCGGTGCCTCAAACACCTTTTACCCCACACATCTAAGTGAATTCCAGCCTTATCAACTTTGAGGATATTGCTCTAGGAGTTCGCTAAACACTCGCGCTTATCTGTGAAGATGCAGTCTCCCAACTCTCCCCCCGATCTCACCCCGCAACCTCAATCTCGGCGCAACACCGCCTCGAGCCTTCTTGCTCAGTTCTTACCAGCCGCGAAAGTATCTCACAAGATGGACAGTATGGCGCGCCGAGCTACGGCTCCGGTCAACTACGCTGAGTCCGATGCGTCGTCCAACCGCTCAGCTCTCGAAACGCCGCTCAGCCAAAGGATCATCGATCTAGAGAACGATGAACATGATGACGAGGAAGACGATGACACCATAATAGAATATGCAACTCCTACTCGCCGAGTCCTCAGAGAACCTAAGCCAAATCAGTCTCTCAAGGCTATGGAGAATGGGTGGCACCCGCGTACCTCCAGAAAGAAGAGAAATACAGCCGATGAATCGATGGTAGACTTGACACCCGTTGTCAGCAATCGTGTCGCAATCCGACAGGAGATTGAGAACAAGACTGCTCCAAAACGAAACAGATTCCTTCTTGAAAAGAAGGACTGTTGGTTGCCACTACTTCCCCCGGACAACTACATCCGTAAGCTGGTCGAGCAACATGAGCAGCTATCTGCGGCTGAGATCGCAGCTCTCCCTCCTGTCATACCTTACGAAGAGATTGAGAAACAGCCTCAAGGTATCACGGCAGTCATGAAGCCATACCAGCTCTCGGGTCTCAGTTTCATGGTCTACCTTCATCGAAATGGTTTGAGTGGAATCTTGGGCGACGAGATGGGCCTGGGCAAGACCTTGCAGACATTATCTCTGATTCAATTCTTAAAAGAAAATGAGCCAAAGGCTGGCAAAGGGAACCTCCAACGTCCATTTCTCGTTGTATGCCCTCTCTCGGTCCTGAGCAGCTGGGTAGCAGAGGCTCGAAAATGGGCGCCTGGACTGAAGGTGGTTCGCTTCCACGGTCCTGTCAAGGAAAGAACCCGCTTGAAAAAGATTGTCGTTGGAGAGATGGACATGCTTGGCAACTTGACCGCTCAAGCAAAAGCTAAATTGAAGTCTAGAGGAGTTGCCGCGGACAAGAATGTCATCTCTCTGGAAAGTGACTCTGAGGATGAAGCTGTCGGCGTTGACCTAGTTGTCACAACGTACGAGTGCTACCGCGTGGAACAGGCGTGGTTTAAAAAGGCGTTTGTATGGTTATACGTAGTTCTTGATGAGGGCCATGCTGTATGTGGTGTCGCTGTTTCTTTTTTGGAGTACCTCAGCTGACATCAACCATAGGTCAAAAACCACGTGTCTCTCGTATCAAAAGCTTTGCAAGGACTGAAAGCCGAGTATCGTCTGATATTGACGGGTACACCCCTACAGAACAACCTGTCCGAGTTGTGGAGCTTGCTGCATTGGTTATATCCAGAAGTGTTTATCGACAAGACCAAGGAACTCTTCGATAACTCCTTCAACCTGTCCAAGGGACAGTACTCGAACACTGTTCTGGATAGCTCTCGTCATTTGTTGGAGCTTATCATGTTGCGACGTATGAAGTCTTCTCAAGGTGTCGATCTCAACCTCCCACCTAAGACCGAGGTCCTTCTATTCGTCCCACTGTCGCCAATGCAGAGATTTTGGTACACTCGCATGATTACCAAGGCTGATCAAGGACTGTTGGATGAGCTGTTCAAGGATTTGAAGATCAAGGAGGAGCAAGCTATCAAGTCATGGAACGAGGACGAGAATCTGGAAGTCGACATGCTCAACCAGAGGAGTGATGCTCTCAAGATCTTGGAGAACCCAACTCTGGTTGGCAGTGACGCTTGGATCGAAACAAAGGCAATTCTTGCTCAAACGATCGAGCGAGAGAAAGCGAAAGCCGATCAGGGTCCCAGGAAATCCGACTGGCAGAAGCTCATGAACCTGCTGATGCAACTTCGGAAGGTTTGCAATCACCCTTATCAAATCCCCCATGCCGAGCCGGACCCGTATGAAACCGGACGTCATGTCATTACAGCTTCGGGTAAATTCATTGTCCTGGAGAAATTGGTCAACGAACTGGTTATAAAGCAGAGGAAGAAAATCTGTAAGTGGATTTGTAGCTTCACACTATCAATACTGACCCATGGTTAGTGATATTCTCAGGGTTTACAAAGATGCTAGACCTTGTTGAAGAATGCTTAGCTCTCACAAGTGGTGAAGGCTGGAGTTATCAGTGGGCTCGAATTGACGGAGCTACTTGCAGAGCACGCAGAAATCTTGCCATTCGACTGTTTAATGAAGTTGAGTCTGATTATCGAGTGATGTTGATATCAACACGGGCAGGCGGATTGGGGATCAATCTGGCCACTGCTTCCGATGTCGTTCTCCTTGACCAAGACTGGAACCCGCAAATCACTCTTCAGGCTGAAGCTCGCGCCCATAGAATTGGGCAAAAGAATCCCGTTACTATTTACAAATTAGTATCGCAGGGCACCGTCGAAGAGCAGATGATGGGCCGTATCCAAAAGAAGTTGTACCTCTCTGCAAAAGTCACTGAGGCGATGGAGGACATCCATACTAAGTTTGGAACTCCAAAAAAGGGAGGCAAACCTTCTGGTGGCGATGATAGCATGCCCCAACCGAGCACGAGCCAGCTCATGACGTTGGTCCGACGTGGAGCTTCTGCTATTTCTCGACCAGAGATTGACGTGTCCGAGATGCTGAGCTGGTAAGTTTTAGGTGGATATGTTGATGAGGTCTGTTCGACGTGGCTAATATCGACTTAGGGACTGGGAGACAACTGTTGCCAAATGCAAGGACCAACCCGCTGACATCTCCGTCAAGCGAGATGGCGTCGTAGATGCAAAGCTTAATGAAGAAGAAGAAAGAAAATGGCTCACCGAGATGGAGCGCGTCGAGGCATCCGTTTTTGATGGAAAGGCGTTGACACAAAGTGCGAGGAGGAAACAAACAAACAAAGATATCGCACTGGAATACTTGGACCATTCGCAGCGTCGAATTGGCAAGAACACCACAGTTCTCCAAGACGGTTTCGCCATCTCCAAGGAGTCCATGGACTGTGACGACTGGGAGGCTGTGCCAACTCTCGCTGGTAAGGATCCTCGTCTGGCGGATGTGAAGCGAGCCAAAAAGGTTCCTATTGAGCCTCAATCCCACTGTCAAGTCTGCCTTGACGGGGGAGAGTTGCATTGTTGTACCATCTGCCCCAGAGCCTACCATTTCCAGTGCCTGGAGCCCGAGTTTCAGAGCAAAGTCAAAGGCTTGCAATTCAGCTGCCCGCAACACGAATGCCACGACTGCTCGCAGAAGACCACGGATGCGGGTGGGATGCTATATCGTTGCAGATGGTGCGAGAGGGCATACTGTGAGGATTGTCTAGACTGGGAGAAGACCGGACTGGTCGGAGACAACCTTTTAGAGTACGAGCTGCTCGGCTATAAAAAGATGGTCCAGGCATACTACATCCAGTGCCATGCTTGCACCGATCACCTCGATGAGAATCCGAAAGACAGAAAGCTCTGCGAGGACTTGGCCGAGGAGATCAGACGCAATCATGAGAAGCGCTTCTTTGGGGACCCGATGGAGTCGGAACCGAGCACGCGTGAAGAAAGCTTGACGGACGCAACTACTACTACCATCGAGTCGCCCGGTACAAATATGCAAACACCGATAACCATCGACGATGACGACGACGACGACGATACGATCAAAGTGCTCCCTACCAAGAAGCGGAAGCTGGTACTGACCCATAATAAACAAGGCTCTGCGAAGAAAGAGAGATTAGGTTTTTAACAGTGTATACCCCGGCGTTTTTTTGAGATCTGGTTATGGGTTATGGGTTATGGGTTATGGCGTTTGGCTGGCTGGCTGTCTTCTTCATTCATGCACAGGAGTTCCGTTCTACTACCTTGATACCTCCGTGCTTTGCTTTGTTGAAGGCGATGGATAAATGGATGGATGAACCGGATTACCTTGTTCCTCGAACGATCTCGGGTTAATGAATGAATGGACGATGATGACATGACGATGCCAAAAACAACACGAAGTTTTGTATGAATATAGAACTCATGGATGGATGGACGAATAGATACCCAGATAGATAGATAGATAGATACCCCTGTATCAATCAATCAATCAATCAATCGATCTACACAGAAAACTTGATCGTCTCAGTTTTCGATCCTTATTTAAGACAGCTAGCTAGGTGGTATTGTTTGTCGTGACTGTGTCGGTTTTCAACATAACATCGGGGGAGATGTTTCTAGATTTTGCGTTGGTGGTGGAAAGATAGTTGGATGAATGATGTGATGTGATGTGATGTGGCGATGGCTCGCAATTGTATATAGTACCTTATATACTACCTACCTTACCTATATAAAATAAACGGGAAATCCAGACATCATCAATCACAGCGAGCTCTTTCTTATTGCCCAAGGTAGGTAGGTACTTCCTCTCATATAGGTAGGTAATCATCAACGTACTGTAGTATTCTTCCTATATACGTATGATACATACATACATAACATAACATAACCTGGATACATACAGCATCCCTTCCCATCTATACAGCCCACGCCCTCGAAAATGCAACAACACACACTTCACAAAGCCATCCGGATTATAAAAGAATAACAAGAAACAAGAACAAAAAAAATAAAAGAAAGGAATGCAGTCTGTCCAAATAGGTATCAAGCAAGAAAGGGGGAAAGAAACAATGCCCGCTATGTCATAATCAACCTCGTTGCTCCGCCTTCGCCAGCGCGAGGGCGTCCCTCCCAAGCAGTATCCCGTCGCATTAATGCAAAAAGATTAAACAATAACACCCGTTTTGCTTTTATGAATTATCCTATCCTATCCTTCTCTTCCTCTTTTCTCGTCTCGCTTGGTTCGTGGTATTCTCGAACCGTCGTGTATATGTGGTTCAGTTGGTTCAGTTGGTTTAGTTAGTTATGCTGTCATTATTTATCGTCAGCCTCCTGGCTGGTTCGGGGTTTGCCAGCTGGCAGCTTCTGCGTCGCTGCATGCTGATTCGGAGTCGTGGTCTAGTAGCAGATTGAGTCGGAAGGCTGTGAGATCCTTATTTGCGTTCCTCGCAGCTTCGCGATCTGCTCGGTCTACTTTTCGCGGCTGGGCGCGAGGACAGTCGGCGCATCTGAAGTGGCCGCAGCGAGTGCATTCTAATGGTTCGATTCTATCGCCCAAAGCCTCGCCTTCGGGGCTATTTGGATGAGGGACGGGAGCGAAGGTCCTGCCGCATTCATGGCATGCGTATTTGATAGGGGCTGTGGATGTGGATGATGGCATATCGCCTGGGTAGCCATCGGGATATTTTGATTTCTTGCGTCTGGGAAAGTTAGTCTCGATGCAACCAAAGGGGATTCTGGAGGTGGCTTACGGATCTCTGGGACAGTCTGCACAACGACGATGTTGGCAATTCGCGCATACATAGCTCCCTGTGTTAAAGAGCGTCAGGCAAACGTGACATGTCCTCCGCACTCGCTGTACTGGCTTCTTCTTCACTAATGGCTGACCGCTAGTCCTCCTAGGTCTTGTCCAGACCATCTGCTCTCGCAGGCTCTGCAGGCTCTGATAGTCGTCTGTCACATTTTCGTCTGGTGCTAGGAGTTCTTCCAATCTCTCCTTTTCCTGCGCAGCATCGTCGGTTTTGAGTGGCGGGTATCTGGGACATTTGGAGCATCTTTTATGCTGACATGTAACACACTTTTTGTTTCCCCCAAACATTGTATTGCATTTGTGGCACGTCCTGTGGATGCGCATCCGGATTGGTTTCTCGACACGAAAGGCTTCCCTGTCGAGACTGACCGAGATAAAGTCGTCGGTTGAGAGGTTGAGGTCGAAGCGCTCGACCAGTTTCCGCGCGCGTTCAATCTGCATCTGTGATCTCAGGAGCCTCGTGGGTGGAGGTCCTTCGGGTGCGACTGTTTGCTCGACGGGTTTTTCGACTGGTTTCTCGACGGGTGCTTCGACAGTTGCTTCAACGGGTGCCTCGATCATCGGCGGCGGAGCAGGGACGGGTGGTATAGGTTCCCTGGGAATAATCATAAGTAGAGATAATAGGGATGGGTGGACATGACCATACCTTTGTTCAACAGAGGCCGAAGCGGTTGCAGGAATCGCGGCCTTGGAGAGGGAGAGTCGACTAGAGTTATTCGCAGGCTTGGACGAGAGGGAGAGTCGACTGGCACTTTTACTCTTCCTCAACGCCAGCCGCATCCTCGACACCATCCTTCTCAATCCATGTGTCTCCTCTGTCGGGGCCTCCGACCCTTCACCTGCTCGAGGGCTCATGTTTCGTTAGCAGTCGAGATTCATGAAGCTCGCCCATCCGCCGCTCTCTTCGATCGGTCGGAATGTGCGAACAATGATCTCTTTTGTTGATGACCAGACTTCCACCCAATGCCCTCCCTACAACGGATACCGGGGCGACACAGACAGGGAGGTCAGACGAGTACCTGGTCGGCGGAGAGTCGTACGGTACAAATAGGAGTGTCGGATGCAGAGAGCGCAGGGCGGATTGAGCAAGTCGGACGCGGCAATAACGGGTCGAAGGGCGGGTTCATTGACGGGGAGAAAAGAATGGGATATCGATGCAGATTCCTGTTCCCGTCCAGCTGGGGATCCTGTTCCACTGCACTGGGACAGGCGGGGTCTTGCTGACGACTGGGAAAAAAAGGAGTCGACGAATCAAGACGAACCCAGCGACAGCACCGCCAGCGCAGCACTTGGTAACCAACGGATGGGATTATCGTCAACAGATCGAGGTCGGGTTCCAGGAGTTCGTGTTGTTCGAGGTGGAGCTGCAGTTCGAGCTGAAAGTGAAGATGGAGTCCCGATCCCAGTCCCCAGCACCCACCACGTTCGATCACCAGCTCTGTTCAGCCAAGCCGCACGGGAATACTCCTGTGTAGTAGTAGCAGTATCGCGGTCCGTAGTATAATAGGATCAATGTACACGGGCGAGTAATATCATGGGCGATACAAATATTTGCTTCTTTCATCGGTGTACAGTAAGATATTACCAGCGAGCACCAGCCAGAGTCGTCTCCCTGCGACGCTTACGCTGTTCGGCGATAGTGGAACTCTGCCTTCGCTACCGAGTCTCTCTCTGTACATATATCTCCGTCTCTACATGCGACTTGCGTCCGTTACTGTACCCACGCGTTCTCGTTCTCCTGATAGATATGATAGATATGTGTGGTGTTATTATATACATCATAGGTACGTCTCTGTCAAATGCCTGCTGTCTGCAACGGATGCCCGCCTCGATAGGGACGGAGGCGCATTCACGTTGCTGATTGAAGGCTGCAGAACGACCGCCCTCCAGTTGAAAAAGAAGTACACATCAGACCCAAGAGAAGAAATATCCCTGGCCATGTACGATACTCCGTACTATTGGAAAATTGGAAATAATAGGGGTTATCTTTACTCCGTAGGGAGCGTACAACCTTGCATCGCATCCCCGATTGTGGCCGCCACAGTTCTGCCAGACTGCCATTGAGCTCGCCAGGGGAAAGAAGTACGACGGGACGAGTATTGGAATTTGGGAATCCAGTCTCCATCCCGTCACTGTCTTCACATGGTCTGTGGAGGTATATCGAAAGTTATATGCCGTCCTTGCAGGCTCGCACCGGGGGGAACGATTCGAGGCCCCTACGATCCTTTGCAGACCTTGGGAACCCAGGACGCTGAGAGACTGAGACTCGACGACCCTGACTCCCTGTTCCTGTCCCTGTACAATACGGAGCGATTCCGTCCTATCGCAGGGTTTGGAATAGTTCGCATCTTCCCACTGGTTCCCACTGGCTCCCACTGGCTCCCACGGTCCCACCCAAGACCTAAAAAACCCTCCCGGAAGACCTATCCTTGCTCCGGGAAGCGCCCCGAGTCTCCTCTCCAACGGCCCAGCGGGTACGCTCCCGGCTCTCAGATCTACTGGATGCCCGTCTGCCTCTGTTCGGTTTGACACATGCCTACTCGAGCCTAGAATCATGTCTCTCCTCCATTCTTCTCTCTTCTTCGCCCTTTGGGAGCGGGCGCGTTAATCCCAAGGGAGGGAGATCTGGCTGCCTGATCGCCGATTATCATTTACAGTACCCGTCCGCTGGACAGGGAGGCCGATGGATTTTTTCGCCTCTCGCGCCTGGACTGTGGTGGCCAAGATGTGACTTGTGTGCGGATAGGCCATTGTTCGTGGCGTCGTGGTCCATTGGCTCTATCTTTGTCGATTCCGGCGCTATTCGGAGCTTGTTGAAGATTACATCTGTGTACCAGCCTACCAAGGCGGAGAAACCAATCCAAATCAGGACAGCGAGATCGATACCAACTGAAAAGGACAAAGGCATCTAAGAACCGTTATATTCTAGAAACGTCCGCCCAGTGCCTTGTGAGGAAAGCCTCTTGTCCCCCTTTCATGGCGAATGATTTCTTGCGCGATTGGTGAGGTTTGCTTGGGTATCTATCTCTCCTCCTGTACTGTTTAGATGAAAAGATTCGTTTGGTTGGCAGCAGAACAATGCGAACGTCGCAGACTGATATATGAAATGTGGAGTGTGGGATGAGAGCGATATAACTCGGTGCCGTGGGGTAGAAATTACCCTTATAACACTGCGCTCTCGCTCCCACAATACACAATCTACATTACATCAATACTACAACAAACAGAAACCCATTCTTTGAGAGTCGAGACTCGAGAGAGGCCGACAAAGACTCCGAACCGAAGACCACTTTCAATTCGGCGTTTACTGAACGCTGAGTTACATACGGTATCACCGCGCTGAAGTCTCATTCCTGCAGGGCTCTGTACGGCTCGGTCATATACGTTCAGGGCCTGCCCTCCGCTTCTTCCCCTCTTCCCCACTTCCCCAGGGGAATGACCTTCGTGCTACGGCGCGCAACCAGTCATCTCACGATGTTGCCGCAATTGAATCGGTCCGTTCAGGTTTATCCGTCAACAAGCTTTAAGCTTTTCAGGCTTCGGGGTCGAGTGGAGTAATCGAGCCATCGTGGGAGAGACAAGCTCACTAGGAGGCGGCGGGGAAGTTGGATATTGTGAACATATAAGAGCATGCTCGTTCTAGCTACAATGACTTCATTCGTTTTATTGTTACTTCCAGACTCATCTCATCATGCGCCTCCTCCCCTCGTCGTGTGCAGGGGCTCTCTCTTTGCTCTGCTCCCTGGCGATCGCAGCACCTACGGAATTGAAAGCCAGAGATTTGAGCTCTTTTATAGCTTCAGAGAGAGCAATTGCATTGCAGGGCGCGCTCAATAACATTGGACCCGATGGCTCAGCAGTACCAGGGGCTGGAGCGGGCTTCGTAGTCGCAAGTCCTTCAAAGGCCAATCCCGATTGTCAGTACCCATCTACAAACATCTTCCTTACCACGAGTCAGGAATCCCAGTTGCGTGTACTGACTATCATTAGACTTCTACACATGGAGTCGGGACTCAGCCTTGACATTGAAAATGATCATTGATGAGTTTATCCTTGGAAACACCACCCTCCAGACGATAATCGAACAATATATCCATGCCCAAGCAGTTCTTCAGACCGTTTCCAATCCATCTGGAACCTTCCTGCCTGACGGTGTCGGATTAGGAGAGCCAAAGTTCATGGTCGATGGAACTCGGTTCAATGGGCCTTGGGGACGGCCTCAACGTGACGGCCCAGCTCTCCGCGCTATTGCCTTAATGACCTATAGTAATTGGCTCATTAAGAATGGTCAATTTGTAAGGATCTCCTGTGAACAGTGTCGTCTGGTATAGATGGATCCATGAGCTATCACTCCTGCCTCAGACAGTCTCTCAAGGTTAAACCTGTGCTTTAACTCATGAATTCTCCTTGCCCCTAGGATATTGAGAGTCTTTTGGTCCAATCAAGCAATTGCTAATTCCCTTGTTGTCTAGGCGGAGGCCAAGACAAAGATATGGCCCATTATTGCCAACGATCTCTCATACGTGGGACAATATTGGAACCAGAGTGGTTTTGACCTTTGGGAAGAAACTTACGCATCCAGCTTCTTCACCATCCAGAACCAGCACCGAGCTCTTGTCGAGGGTGCGCAGCTCGCCCATGATCTCGGTGTCACATGTACAGGCTGTGACCAGGCACCGGAGGTTCTCTGCTTCCTCCAAAGTTTCTGGAACGGTAAATACATCGTGTCGAACATCAACGTCAATAACGGCCGAACTGGCTTGGATGGAAACTCCATACTAGGGGCCATCTCAACTTTTGATATCGATGCGTACTGCGATAGTCCAACCTTGCAACCTTGCCATAGCCAGTCTTTGGCAAATTTCAAGGTCTTGACAGACACTTTTAGGAACTTGTATACCATCAACGCTGGCATTCCGGAAGGCCAAGGGGTAGCTGTCGGGAGATACGCCGAGGACGTTTACATGGGCGGTAATCCATGGTTGGTTTCCGTGGTTTTGCCCTCATCAATCCGTACAGTAACTGACTTGATAGGTATCTGATCACCACCGCAGCAGCAGAGTTCTTGTATGATGCAGTAGCACAGTGGAAGGCTCGTCATGTGCTCACCGTTGACGAGACGTCTCTCGCATTCTTCAAAGATATCTACCCCGAAGTCACCGTCCGCGAGTACAAAAGCGGGAACGCCAACAGCCCATTCGCACAGATCATGGATGCTGTGACCGCCTACGCCGACTCGTACGTCGCCATCGCCGAGAAATACATCCCCTCCAACGGATCCCTCTCGGAGCAATTCAACCGCGATACAGGAACCCCCCTATCCGCCATCGACCTCACCTGGTCCTACGCCGCCTTCATAACCATGTCTCAACGCCGCGCCGGCCAATACCCCAGCAGCTGGGGCTCCCGCAACGCCTTGCCGCCTCCTACCACCTGCTCCGCCAGCTCCACCCCGGGCATCTACACCCCCGCCACCGCCGCCGGCGCCCCCAACGTAACATCCAGCTGCCAGGTCAGCATCACCTTCAACATCAACGCCACCACCTACTACGGCGAGAACCTCTACGTGATCGGTAACTCGTCAGATCTGGGCGCCTGGAATATCGCCGATGCGTACCCGCTCAGCGCCAGTGCATATACGCAGGACCGCCCGCTCTGGAGTGCCGCTATCCCGTTGAATGCGGGTGAGGTTATTAGCTATCAGTATGTGCGCCAGGAAGACTGTGATCAGCCGTATATATACGAGACGGTTAATCGCACCCTGACGGTACCCGCGTGTGGAGGCGCGGCTGTCACTACGGATGATGCGTGGATGGGACCGGTGGGCTCATCTGGGAATTGCTGAAGGGGGTTTGGGGTTTGGGATTGAAGATAGATAGATGGAGATTTAGATCTGGTTAATTACTGGGTTTATAAACTTACGTGCATTCAGTAATTCATGGGTTTTGCAAATCTGATTCTCATATAAAGATATGAATATGGTAGGACCTTCTCTCTTCCGCATTGCTGCTTCCTTTGCAGAACAAAAGGGGGAAAGGCTGTTACACATACGAGTCCGAGTCCCCGCGAATCAAGACTGGGGGATTAGATATCTATAATGGGGATTCTGCTTCTCCCGCCGAGTCATCAGAAGGGGGGAGTCCCTGCTGCGCCATTATCAAAGCAGTCAGCTCCGCAATCTTCTCATTCAAGCCATCCACCTTCTTTTCCAAAGACAACGGGATATTAGTATCCACGACTACCATCCCCGGATGCTTTATTTCTTTCCCTGTCTGGATCTTGGGACTGGAAGGTCCGTCCCCTGTGGGGAAATGCTGGGAGGTTTTGGTGGTGTTGGCGCGGCTTGATAGGAAGGGCCGTGGGCGCGGGCGTGGTGGTCGTATGTTTCTGGTAGGGTCTAGATGGAAGCTTGGTTCGGTAGATGAGAATGTTGATGCGCCTCCGCCCTTTATCTGGGCGTGGATAGTCTCGAATAGGAAGATGGCGGCGACGATGGGGAGATGGGTTATTTTTAGGACTACGATACGAATACTGCGGAGTTTCTCTGAGGATATGAAGAGTCGGAGGGGTCGAATGAATATTAAGGGGAAGAGATTCTGGAATTTATATGAGCGGAGTAGCCATCATTGAAAAGGGAGTAGACTTACTAAGGGAGGATAGAAATGGGTGAGTCGGTTGCTTGTGGATGCCTTGAAGAAAGTCAGTCATGCCTTGCTGGTGTTAAATTGAGCCATTCTATACCTCAAGAACATAGACTGAGTATACAAAGAGGTATTCGTCTCTATTGTGACCAGGAGCCCAGATTAGCTATGCAACACAAATGAAGACAAGATTGACTAACCGGGCATGAGCAATGACTTTGGAAAAGCTATCACTTAGAATGCTGATCAGGGATGTGATCAGTAGGATGTTGGTCATGCACACAAAAATGAGCTAAGTGCTGATCAGCAAGACTCCCTGTCAAAAATAGACGCTCAGATATACCATAAGGGGTGGCCCAAGTTGCGGCGAGATCTAGTTTTAGTCAGTAGGTTGAATAGTTGGACTGAATAAAAGGAGGCATACGTCGTTCATTATGTCCTGTGATGCGGTCAGTGCTTTTCTTCAATTCCATTTACGGGAAGACGTACGAATCCTAGATAGCTAGATCCAAAAAAGACCTTGATCAAAATCCAGCTCATTTCCGATAAGGTGAATGTATCTCGGGCAAGAAGCGTGAAAGTCGTAAGAAATCCTACCTAACATCAGCACACTCCTACTTTCCAGTGACGGAGTATAAGTGACTAACCCATATATAGCACAGCTACAACAACCATAAACTTGACAAAATCCCTGGCCTATAAAATTGGATTAGACTCATGCAGGTCAGAGTTATGAAGACAATAACTCACCATCGCTTTCAAGCACGGGATCTATTGAGGTCAGCAAAGTGAAAGGAGCAGCAGGACTAGGAGCATACAAGAGTGCCAAAGTATGGGTGCAAACTCAAGAGCGAGCATATTCTTCAAGATATTAGCTATAACTCTTAAAGGGGGAATGGGATACCTACCTCGGGACCATGAATAATGCTTCCAAGGACAGAATATCAAATGATATGTCAATGATCTTGTCACTATCTTTCACAAGTCCAATTGTCCCTGAAGTAGTTGTTAGGACCCATCTTTCCCGCGGATGGACCCGAACATTGCTTACTTGTTACCAAGAAAACCGCGCCTATCAATATAATGAACAAATCACATCCATTCCATATGTCGACTGCATAGAATATTGACCCTGCATCAATAAATTCGCCGAGCTCCTCGTAGGCGAAGGAAGCAAGCCAAATGTAAAGCATGACTTCGAAGGGGGTGATGTGATAGCTGGTGGTGTTAGACATGGGAACAAGTGTCGGATGAAGTACCTACGGATTCCGCTCAATAAGGACGGCATAATAAAGTACGAGGAACGTGGCGAAAAATAGGACCTCAAAAGCCTTAATATATCTCGGTACTCGTAATCTTGTGAATGCATCTGAATATCTTCTGTTGTAGAATTGCGGCTTTTTCTTGGTATTCGCGCTGAGTTTCTCCCAGAATGTTATATCCCCCTTCCAGATCCCTGTAATAACCCTTTGAACAATTTTTTGACTGAGAAATTTCTTACAATCGGCCACAGCAGCAATTTCGAGCCCATTTAGTCCAGTGAACGATGATGTAGGATCTTCCTCATCATCTTCACCATCCATCTCATGTGCAAAGAGGTCTCCCATATGCGAGACTGATCGTAGGAGATCAACTCTCGTACTACTAGTACCAGGTCTGAT
The DNA here is from genome assembly GCF_003019875.1 of Amorphotheca resinae ATCC 22711. Classification (NCBI taxonomy): domain Eukaryota; kingdom Fungi; phylum Ascomycota; class Leotiomycetes; order Helotiales; family Amorphothecaceae; genus Amorphotheca; species Amorphotheca resinae. The sequence goes on from NW_020194481.1 coordinate 980,698, forward strand.
TGATTCTCGAGCTCGAAACTGCGGTAAGAGGCTCGAAATTTCCGTGACATTGTCGCCAGCATCCACCGCCTCTGTGGACTCTGGGTGTGTTGGCTGGGGTAGTTCGTAAAGACAGAAATTGACCGCATCCTGTTCTGATATGCGGCTTAGGAAGCGCCAGGCCACAATTTCACACGCAGAGGCTCGGGTCTCATTCAGCGCCCGATCATCAGCTTCCAGGATAGAGAAGTGCCATTTCAAAGTGCTGTGAATCAATCAGTGACATATCACGGAAGAAATGCGGGAGCCCTGACAGGAGAGCATTTATTAAAGCTGGGTTGGTGACATTCATAACGAGGTGCTCCACGAGAATACGAATCTTGTTTCCCGCAGATGTTGTCCTCAATTGGTCGAATGTGGACGGCGTGTCGATTTCATCGATAAAGTAACTGAATTCTACTGAGTGAGTGATTTCTCTAAATATTATCCAAGGCTTTCATACACTGATAAAGTCTTCACTATCTGCACAAAGGAATCCTTTGGCCCAATTTCGGGGAATTTGACTGCTGATGCCTCCACCATAGGAGAATTTGGTGGGGTCATTTTGGCTGTAGTTAACGAGTCCCAACTCGGTCTTGTTGAATCGGGGGCCTGGCTCAAGGGACTGGAGTATCAATCTGCTCTCAAAAAATCATATAGAGGACGTGTCTTAGACATCATAAAGACAGCAAAGATAGCTGGGTGGAACATGTCGTAGGAAAGCAGAACAAGAACCCAGAGCATCGATCATCCGAGATATCAATCAGTCCCTGAAAATAAGGCGGCCGCTACAAATACACTAGAACTAATTAGGTACTAAACTTACTAATCAAGTAAGGCCCACTCACCCCGCATTACCTTACCTATCCGCATCATCGCCCTTTTGCCTGCGAGAAGCTCTCAGCCAACTCTCGACGATATGAGCCCACAATATTGAAAGATACAACAGCAATCACGATACGACTTAGGGTTCTCTAGGTTTGCACAAGCTTGACTTCATTATTTCGATTGTCGTATCGGTCTCAGAACCACGATCTGCCGGCTTCTAAGCTGCATCCATCAAGATGGCGAATAACCCGCTGAGTACGGACAGCATCCTCAAACATATGGCAGATGCTCTCCCTACCCATGCCAAAGATGACACAAACTCCGACCTCAGCAGCTCTTATGAAGCTATTGCTCTCTTCTCGCACGCATGCATGACCGCCGTCGGGTTCCGATTAATAGGTTTGGGAGAAGGACAAAAGATGGAAGCAGAATGCCAAAGTATCTCTCCACGGCTGCCATCGAAATGGAATTCTACGTATGGATCGCATTCCTTTCTCTACGCGCATTCACAAAGCTCGATGCAATATGTGGTGAAGGTTGATAGATTAGGAGGCAAAGCGGAGATACGAGGCATTGGACTTGGAGATGAGAGGATTAGTAGGTTTGAGGTCACAGCGAAGGATTATGTCTCTTCTGCTGCTCTGCCCCTACGAATAACGATGACCGCCGATGGAGAGGAGGATAGGTCAAATCTTGAATCGAAGCTAAAGGAAATCTTTGTCTCTCCATCTCGGATTCAAGGTCAGTGTCCACAGCTCACTCTACCATTACGCATATGCTAACCTGTTCTAGACCTGGCATCCCTCTTCAAAGGAACAATTATCCAAAAGTTAATGCCGAGTCTGCACAAAGAAGGTTACGAAGAAGCACCTAACGCAGCCGCACAAGCTGCCCATGACGAACGCGAAGAAGCACACGCACGGCGCAATCCACCAGCCAATCCCCTTCGAAATCCTATGCCAGAACCCGCCCGACCATACCCCTTCGACGACCCCCTTGCCGCTGGTCCTCGTCGTCCCATCCCACAAGGCGACTTTCCACCTCCCGGTTTCGATGACGAGTATGACATGAACCGACCTTTACGCGGCACGGTCCCTCCATTCCCAGGCGCAGGCAGCCCCTTTGGAATTGGCGGAGATGATTTACACCCGCCGGGACTGGGACCACATGATCCTTTGAGAGGCAGTTTCGTACCTGCAGGTGGGTTTGGCAGGGGCGGTGGCATGCACCCCACGTTTGATGATCCCCTTTTCGGAGGATATGGCCAAGGTGGAGGAGGAGGATTCGATCCCCAGGCGCCTCCAGGAGCAAGATACGATCCAACAGGGCCTGGTGACGGACCGCGACGGGGCGGTTCCGGAAGACCGCCGAACCCATTCGGTGGGTTTTCAAGCGGGGATTTTATCTAGGCTGCTGCTGTACGATCGGTCGGATAATGGGAGTATGTATGAAATGAATGAATGGGCGGACTAAATTCTAGCATGGCACTGGCGTTACTTTATCTGATGCCTTAACAAGGGGGGAAGGAAATGAAGACTGTTCGAGTCCCCCTAGACGATCATCAGATCTTCACTATGATACTATACCTAGGTAGCTAACCATATCATACCAACCTTTCAATGTCATCCATATGAATCCACAACAAAAATTCCTCGAAAGAATCCTGTGTCTAGAACTCATCAACTATCTTCCTTCATATTCATCTCTCTCGCTCCTCACTCTCTTTTCTTTTCTTCTTTCTTGCAAGCAAGCAAGCATATCTGGAATCCCTTCTCATCATTAAGAAAGAACGTGGATAAGGTGTCGAGTTATAGTTGGAAACAAACGGGAGTCTTTGATTTCCTGTTGTAGGGAAAGGAATCTAGGTCATCGTAGGTATTTAATAATGATCTAGCTAGCCCTTTAATTCATTCTCATTCTTCATACAGCCAAGAAATCCAAATCTGGTTCCTAGGCGAAAAAAGCTGCCAATCTAAAAAATGTAGCCTTTTTTATTATCTAGTCCCTACATAATAATTTCATCAAATAATCAAACATCTACATTGTTTTCTCTCACGCCAAGCCCAATGCCGAGCGAGCTGGGATCTAATTGTTTCTCCTGATGCTGTGCCGCCCTTCGAATACATATGCGTCCGTCAAACACGTAGTTCTCTTCAAAAAGTGTCAATTCATAACGCATGCATCATAAACCCCCGTGCGCGTGTAAAAAAAAGAAAACAAGATCTACAATCAATGGGATATTGTCCTACGATCTTTCAAGCTCCGCCTCCTCAAGCTTCTCCTTCATAGCATCAGAAATCTCGGGGGTGCCGTTCTGTGCTGATCCTTCTGAAGACCCGGGTGTGATGTCTGCGGATTTCTCGTTGAGAGTTAGGTCGCTCAATCCCTCTTGTGCTGTGGCGAGAGATGTGGGTTCGCCTTCTTGGACTGCGGGGCTTGCTTCTTGCTTTGAGTCTGTGGATTGGGAGGTGGCGGCGGGAGCAGCGGCTGTGGAGTTGCCGTTCACTTCGTTATTCTTGTTTCCGGGCTTTTCCAATACGCATACTGTGTCTCTCCGTTCACTTTCATGGTTGCTCCCCACGGCCAAGGCCTTCATCCCCTTCTTGTCGTCGCTAGGAACCCAGTACAGTGGCCCGGTGGGGAACTCCTTGTAGTTCCCTTCCCAGGTCATAACGTCTTTCCACGCAGGATCTGGGACTGGCATATCACCGAACTGGAAATCCAGCTGTCCGCCATATTTCTTGGGGATATTTGCCGGATCGATAAAGGTTTCGAGGGTCTTCTTCATGTCGGAGCTGGAGAGGATAAAGATCTTGGAGGTGGTGATTGGATCGAACCATTTTTTGATCCAGCCCCAGACTGTGGGGAAGAAGGATGGCGCTCCGATGATCTGCGTACGTTAGTATTGCTCCCTGGTCACGAACGCCCAAAGGGGGAGGCACGTACAAAGATGCGGTCAAGGGTCTCAGGGTAATGCGCTGTGGCTAGGGTACTAGCATCTTGCATATGTGATCTCAAATTCCAAAACTGCTTCAAACCAACACCCGAGATGTCCACTATGTTATTGCTCTGCGTAATCGGTGTATTGGGGTGATCTCGATCGGTGAGCGCTGTGCACAATGGCATCACAAAACGCGTGAGGTTTTCGTAGAGAGCGAACAAACGCAGCAACTTCGCAGGTGTCTTCCCGTCTGTCTCCGCTTTGGTCTTGGTTTCCTTGGCAGACTTCTCGTACGCTGACATGGTTTTCGAGTTTAAGTGCTTTACCTCGAAGATGTAGACGGGGATGCCACGACGATCTCGCCGGCCTGTCCACTGGGGGTACTTTGGGATTGGTTAACCTTTGAATACATGGAGGACTCGAGATCGGGGAGGCCGTGCTTACCAGTCTTCGAGTCTCTTCATAATGTTCTAAATCTATCGTCTCGTACAATTGGTCTAGCTGGTTTGCCTTCCGCCACTCCTCCGTGTCGTGAAATTGTTTCCAAGCCTCTTGGACAACGAAGCGCCGCGCTCGAAGATATCGCCTGAAAACCCGTCAGTAGCTGAAGGGACGGGTAAAGCGCCGGAAAACCAACAGTAATGTAGCATCATCGTGTGAGGCTGGTGTCTCCCCGTTTGCAGGTTTGTAGTATCCGTTCTCTGCACACAGCGCCTTGAATTTCTGCAGTGCTTCCTCTTCCGCGGCGGACAGATGGCCCAGGTGGCCAGTCGGGTATCCGTAGGACTCAGTCGCAGACTGGACTCTATGCGCGGGGCCTGAAGTTCCCGACATGGCTGGCTTTTGCTATTCGACAGCAGAGGATCAAGGGGAGGAGCAATATGTCGGGGTTCTGATGTCGTTGGTGTTTATGTTTTTGGAGAGGGTCCCGTTAATAAGCGCCGATGCTTTAGGGATAGCAGGCGTACCCCGAGTCAAGTCAAGACAGGAACCCGTTGACAATGGAACCAAGGAATCCAGACGGCGGTTGATTAGAAAGGTCACTTACGAGTATCAGTCCAGGAACGGGGAATCTACGCCTCATTTCACGTCCTATATCCCACGGCGGGCTGATTGCACGACTTCCGAGTTGCATAGGTACATCCTGGGGGTCGCTGGGCGGGGAGCATCCTGAGTACTCAGAGAAGCGCTCTTGAAGAGATGCCGGCGGTGTACACAGCATCGATGTCTATACATATGAGGACCAACCTCCAGAGCGAAGCAGACGAGGCTGAGATGTAGATATGATATGACAACTAAAGAGGCTTTTGTCCCCATGGGAAAGGCTAATCAAGCAGGGTGTGGATTTGTGCCTGAGGGGGCAGGGGAGTCCATTACACATAGACTCCTAGAGATACATACGTAGGTACCTCATACTACCGATACTATTCTTCTTGTATATATATATACCTTCGCGCTACAACTGGTATTCCTTGCTCGCATTATACCATACTGCAGTTTGATCCTTACCCCAATTACCTATCCGGGGATGGATGAGATGCTTACGCGGTAGAGAGAAAAACATTGGGTCCCTACGGTGGGAGAGATCATTCCCGGGCTCGCGCGAAAGACCCCGCCTTGGTCCGGGACAACCCCCCATTATTCCCCCTCTTTGTCTGCAAACGCAGTCCAGCATCATAAAACCCTTCTTTTCCATGTTTTCGCGAGCCTCACAACTAGCACGACACTTCTCCCGCCCTCTGCCAAATTACGCCCATCGTTCCGCTGCTTTTCAAACCGCAAACCGCATCATGACCTCATCTACTGCCGACGAGCGGAACTCGAGGACCATACATACGGCAGCATGTCTGATTATCGGGGACGAGGTGTTGGGCGGGAAGGTATGCATCTCTAAGCTCCATGACCATGAGTTAGACAATAACTGCGAGACAATGGCTGACTGGGGTATTAGACTCGTGATGTAGGGCTCGACAGAGACACGAGAACATGCGATCAGTACTGATTGACGGGCTTGCAGACGAACTCGGCATACATGGCGAAGTTCTGCTTCCAGTTGGGAATTGTACGTTTTCCGGGTGTATTGGAGGGGAATGATCCTGACAGAAATACAGGCTCTCAAACGCATCGAGGTTATTGCAGACGACGAGAGCGAGATCATAGAGGCTGTCCAACGCATGAGCAACAACTATGACTTTGTAGTCACCAGCGGAGGGATTGGCCCAACGTAAAGACTCCATCAGATCCATCCTACACCTGTTAACGTACCTAGGCACGATGATATTACCTACCAATCGATAGCAAAGGCCTTCGGGCTCAACCTCAAGCTCCACCAAGAAGCCTACGAGCGTATGAAGAAACTCTCGAAACCCCACCCATCGCAACCCAACTTTTCCTGGGACGTAGAATCGCCCGCGAAGACAGCTAAACTGCGAATGGTGGAACTCCCTACCGACGAGACGCGGGACTTGGCCAGCCAAGTTGTGTTCCCCACGGATGAATTATGGGTACCAGTTGCGGTTGTTAATGGGAATATCCACATCCTCCCGGGTGTGCCCAGGCTTTTCGAAAAGCTGCTGGACGGCATGAAACCGATCCTGCTTCCACGATTGACCGACCCAGAGGGCAAAGGCATCCATAGAATATTGATCTCGACGCCGATGGCGGAGAGTGCAGTGGCGCCATACCTGACGGAATTGGCGGATCGGGTCGAGCCCAAGGGGGTGAAGGTTGGAAGCTATCCACGATGGGGTAAGGCGAGGAACACGGTCACTTTAGTTGGGCGGTACGTCGGAATCCAAGATAAGAAACGTACGATGTACAGTGCGTTGTATCGCTAACATGGCTGCAGAGATCTCGAGTTCCTGGAGAGCCTGGTACCGGAGGTTGAGAAGAATGTGGAGGGTCGTCGAGTGGCAGTGGAGGGGGAGGACGATCCGGTAGATGCCAATGCAAGCGATTTGGCCTAGGGTTGTCTGTTTACGTCTTCACACTATTTGGTACGGTGAGAATTCTAATCTAATATCGTGATCAGGCCCTAGGATCCTTTTGACCGTGTTATGATGCCCGCCCTGGCCCCTGGATTACCGGCAGTGATAAGAGACGGGATGTTGGCGAGGCGACCCTCATGGGCCTCATCTCATTTCTGTGGAGCACGCCTTCCTTATCTTTTCTTCTCCTTGGTCCCGCTTCTACGGAGGACCTCTGTAGAAGAATACACAGTATCTTTGACGGCGGTTCGGGTCCCTTCGAGACTGAGAGAGTAAGATAGACAGTCACAATCACCTAACCAAAGAATCAGAGACCCAGAGAGTAGTGGGCTGCCTCATTGCTAAGTAGTCCGTCGTTTGAACAGCACGCACGTGGGTGTCTCAAGTCCTCAACTCAACGGCCAAGAATTCCAAGATTTTTCAAGCCCCAGGCCAACTTACCGGAAGCAGCCGACGCCGCTCTTGCTAACGGTCGCAGCTATCTTGGATCAGGGACCGGCTTCCAGCGCCGGTTGGCGTTAAGAGCGCTTTTCCTCCGGAAGAGGGCTAACTCGTAAAATCGTTCAAATTTGTAGGCGTCGATCCTGGTCCCAAAGTGCAGATGATAATCTTGGTAGGCAGAGTAGTCCAATTGCCGACTACGACGCTCCGGAAATTAACTTCTTCTAGAACACTACTTGTTAGTCCAGTATGGCGACTGCTCGGGATCTTCAAAGTCCCAAGTGCTACTACTCCGTAGAAACGTCCTCGAAGGCCCCGAGAAGGCCGTTGTGCAAGCTGTGCTGCTTATCATGCGGTTGTGATTGATACACGTGCCTTGCGGGTATACCTCCGGTGTATGTAATGGTAATGGCACTTGGGGAGCAGCTCGGCTCTAATGGGGTAGGATGGGGACGCCAGGGGTGAACGTTCAAGTAACTGGTGAGGTGCGGCGCATGGCCGATCCCAAACGATTGCCTTGAAGCCTTGCCCGTCAAGACAAGACCTCCGTGTGTCCAGTACGGCAGAGACGCGGCGGCTTACAGTATCGTGGACTCGGAAAGGGGGGAGGCGGTCGCTGGGCCGAATAATATCTGCGGATGAGGACGGCGGGCTTCTATCAGATCCGAGCCTTATTGTGTACTAATGGATAGTATTAGTAGTAGTGTGTATACGGACCGTGTGTGCTCTCTGGTTGCGTACGAGTTCATCTGAGCGATCATCGATGGCAGACCCAGCAAGGTAATGAAGATCACCGTGCTACGGGGCGGTAGTAGCAGAGTAGCAGAGAGTAGTAGCACCGTATCACTGCCGGATAGTGGCACTGGAGCACCTACTGGATCATCGTTCACCACTGACAGAGAGCAGAGAGAGACGCTTTATAATATTCTCCCGGCCCTGGGTCCCAGTAGTCGTCCCTCTCCTCCGTAGTCTCCCAAACGGCCAGACCTGTGAGACCTGTGAGACCTGTGGCCACCGTGGTGTTGGATGCCACCAGAACAGCAGTAGAACATGCATAGAAAATCCTCCGCCCTTGGGACCTGGGAAGAGGCTGGATGTGGTCCATTGGAGAGAGAGAATCTGAGAGATGAACGCGTTCCCAGCCTCCCAATAGCAAGCACCGATGGTTCTCATTGCACACTGCGAATCACACCCTCAGCCCATCCGCGGCCGTGATTGGGCACCCCGTCCTTACAGGACATGCACAGGAGGATTTCCTGGAACCCGCGATGCGCGGGACTGATTGGTAGGGTCGAGGTGCGAGGAGGGATGGAGAGCGTGAGGGCGTGAGGGCGTTGAAGGCGTTGAGGGCGTGCAGCTGGATCATGGATGATTATCATGTATTCATCCCATATCGATCCCTCATTTGAGCAACTCACCTCTGCGCGGCGCGAGAACCTTGCTTGACCTTGCCTTAGGAGGCCGCCCCCGTAGACCCTGTAAGTATATTATATCTGGGCCCAGTCTTTGTAGCCGCGCCCGAAACCCAAACCCAAAAATTCCCCCAAAACTGGAGAACTCACCAGGGTCAAACTAATTAAGTTGGTCAACTCGGTCAACCGTTCACCTCTCGAGCACCAAAATCCCACTCCACTCTCTCTCCCTCCCGTCGCTGCGCACCGACCTCTGCATTGATTGCAACTTCTTGTGTCCCGACCCTCCTACCACCAACACCCACACTCTCTTCTCCTGCAAGTCAAGTCGCGACCATTAATCGCATCACTGTCCATTTTGCCATTTGTCCTCTTCCTCTTCCTCTTCCTCTTCTTCATACCATTAATTAATTGACCCGAATCCCGCTCCCTCCTGTCCCTGCGTCTCCTTGTTCCCCCCGCGCGTCCCCTTTTGACGACTTCCGAGCAGCAATCTACTCTGTCCGCTACCGTCCGTCCAACGAACGAATTCGAGAGAGAGCCTTTGCAGCTTCGCGACAACGACCGCCCTGGTCCATCAGTCGATGACAACAGTGATCAACAGCATCAACCAGATTCCGAGATGGCCTCCAAGGTGAGCGAGAACCCGCGTTGCCAGCTGGGCCGGATTCACAGTTGGGCTAACCGGTGGCGTGTCTTCTGCGATTAGTTTTTAAGAGAATACAAGCTCGTCGTAGTAGGTGGTGGTGGAGTCGGGAAGTCGTGTTTGACTATCCAGTTGATACAGAGCCATTTTGTCGATGAATATGATCCCACAATTGAAGGTAGGTCTTAGTTCTTTTCAATCGCCACCCCCCTTCCTATCTTCTTCTCCTGATCAAGCTAACGAACTACTCTTCCCTCGTCTACAGACTCTTACCGCAAGCAATGCGTGATCGATGAAGAAGTGGCGCTTCTGGATGTTCTCGACACGGCGGGCCAAGAAGAATACTCGGCGATGCGTGAGCAGTACATGCGAACAGGTGAAGGATTCTTGCTGGTGTACAGCATTACAAGCAGACAAAGTTTCGAGGAGATCATGACCTTCCAACAACAAATCTTGAGGGTCAAAGATAAGGACTATTTCCCCATCATCGTTGTGGGCAACAAGTGCGATTTGGAGGGCGAGAGACAAGTATCTAAACAAGGTATGTTCCCACCTGGCTAAGCCATTGATACTGGACACCATTTTTGACTGACACTTGCGCCTGCAGAGGGAGAGGCATTGGCTCGATCGTTCGGTTGCAAATTCATCGAGACCTCAGCTAAGTCACGTATCAACGTTGACAACGCCTTCTACGATATCGTGCGCGAAATCAGACGCTACAACAAGGAGATGGCCGGCTACACAGCAGGAGGCAATGATAGGTCCAACGGTGGCCCGAAGCAAGATATCGACATGGAAGGGAATGAGAAGGATAGGGGCTGTTGCGGCGATTGTGTAATAATGTGAATGTGGGGCAGAAGTGGTAGTTTGGGGAGGGGGCGACCGAAGCAGAAGTCAGACAGCGCTCGGAGAAGAAGAGGTTGGAAGATGGAGCTCGACACCTCTCACATAATCGGGCTGGAGATGGTGCGCACGAGCATCACACGCAAAATACTCTCTACGGACGGCATATCGGGTGTTCTTCCTAATCAAAGGGCGATATTAAGCAAGGCATGCATGCATTCTCGAGATATCATACCATCATCGATCGATCGATGCTTTTCAAGTTCTTCACACGCAGGCTTTCACAGGAGTCGATTCCACCATTTGAGATCCTTTTTCACAGCGAGAGAAAGAGGATACCCACTGCCAGTTTATTTTTTTCCGTTTGTTACTTTTAACTAGCGACTCTACTCTGGTCGAGAAAGGTCTTGAAATCCCGAATCGAACGAAAAATCTTCTGTTCCTCTTTCTACAAGGAAAGGGGGGGGATGGATTATGAAACTTGCCTGCCCCATCGTTTTGTTTGCTTTTCTCGGGCTGGCAAAGTTTACTTGTGTTACTTTGTTGTAGTAGATCGTGGAATGGACTCTTTTTTCTATCGTAACCCACGCCCACCCGCGTATATATATATGCGCGCGTGTGGGCTGGTATGTATCCCTTGTGCTATGCTAATTAATCCTAATGTGACGTGAACCTGAGTTTTGAAGTCGCCCCGCTGGGGAAAGGGAGCGCGAGTTGTGCTACTGACTGACCCGCTTAGCGGGGGGTTCTTGCGAATGCGAATGCGAATCCGGGGAAGAAATTCCAGGCTCGAAGTTCCGTTTTGCTGAAAAGTTGCACACAAGTCCATCTAACAGATCTGGTAACGACCGGGTTTCATACCTACCCCAGACTTGGCGGATATCCACCCCCTGGTCTTGATACCTAGGTATCCATCACGCTCCTTAGCCGGTTTGCGTGCGTGGCACGCTCGAATTATTTTCATTCTCTCGTTTTGTATTTCACATACACTTCTCTGGTATTAATCATGAAAGAAAAAGTTCTGTAAATCCAAAAAGTTGATTGATTAATGCTATCATCCATCTATCCCGCTTATCCTTGTCAAAATCAAAAGCACCTGGCCTGTGTTTTCCCGAAACTCCAAGATTCTAAATCTACCTTTACACCAATGCAGACCTAGCTATGCTATGCTGTGGTGGTGGTTGAGGAAAGGAAGAAATGCCAAGGATAATCGATACGTCGCTATTATGCTCCTCCTCTTCCATTTGTGTGGGTCGTTCCATATTTGCAGCGTCAAAGATCTTGAGGAGGGTTGGCTAATGCCATGTGTTGTAGCCCCCTCGAGACGGATTTCCTTGCTTTTAGATCATGTTCGTTACAAAGCTGATTGGAATCTGGCCACTTTTGTCCCGTTGACTTCCTTATGATAACAAGCGTTGCAGGAGGTTGTGCTTTGGTGACAGTCCTAGCAGGGCTGATTATCCACGCATTTCCAGCTGTGATATTCCCCTCCCCGCTGACTGTATTCTGACGTTTCCTATGCGATCCCTAAATATATTTTTGGTCAGATAACTGGAGCGGTGTATATGTAGCCTGTGGAGTTTTGACGGCTGTTGCTGGCGGATCTGGTTACTCTTCTTCATCCTGCTCTTCTTGATCCCGTTCCTCCCGCTCTTCTGCGAAAGGATAATTAGCGGACATACTGCTCTGGACATTCGGAACACTGGCAGTCCTAACTAGCGTTGCTGTTTGCGTAGTTCAAGTAATCATCAAAATCCGTGTCCTCCCAATTGAAAGGCACATCGTTAACATCGTTAGGATCTTGAGCAGGCGATTCGTATTGACTCATCGGGCCGGCTCTGAAAGCATCGTTTGCGTTCTGTAGCTCCTGGTCGGCCGTGTGTTGCTGCCATAGTGGCATCCCCGGCCAGTCTTGGTTCTGTTGTTCCGTATCTGGCATCCGGGTCCCCTCCAGAATTGCCGTCAGATCTGCATGTGGACTAGGCATGTCCGACTCCATCGGATCTGCTGTTGTTTGTTGTGGAACCCCCGTCTCAGGGTCGGTCGCTTGTGGAGGTTCTTCCTCTGTTGTGTTTAATATTGCCCCCGCCGCATTTCGCAGTGCCACTGCAGCGGCATACGCCTCGGCATCTCGAACTGTGAGTATACGTTCGTATGATGGGTCAAGCTCCAAGAGTCGAGAGTCTTGCCGCTGAAGCGCCTCCTCTAGATCCGCAAAGTCAAGTGGTACAACGTAGGAAAGTCCACCCAGAACTCTGCGACTTTCATATAGGTCGTTGAGGTCCTCGGTGATAAACTCGTAGGGGGAGCTACCGATGTTAAAGCCAGTAGGGCCTGCAGTGAAACCCCCGGTGGGCCTGTTGCTATATGTGCCCATAAAGTCTCTCTGTTCCCTTGCCTGCGCTCTTGCTGGCGGGTACATCATGTTCATGCTTGGTTGGGCGTCCTCCATTTCCTCATCATAATCCTCATCATAATCCTCGCCTGGACTTTTTCTCTTCGTACCCACTCTAGTCGATGGGTCATCAATCGATGGCTGCCCCCGACGTTGAGGGTCAAAAGGTACGTGCTCAGGCAAATCTTCTGGCCTGGGCGGTGTGACGAACGATGGAATGAATGGGCCTCGAAGGCGATGTGGTGGTGGATCGTTCTTCTTCTTGCCTGACCTCGCTTTTCCAGGCTTTGAGGAGGAGCAAGAATCCTGCTCACCTATAGTTACACATCTGTCGCATGGGAACCGCTTGTTCCTGTATGAGCAAGGTTTGCGATCCTTTGCGCATTGAGAGCATCGATAGGGCTCCCTGTTCCGCCCTTTCTCTCCTTCTTCTTGTTCTTCCTCACCTCCGCTGTAGTCCTCTTCCGCGGCGTCTGCTTTTGGCCTTCTTGGTGGATCTACGTCAAAGAGGAAATCGTCGTCGCTATCCTCCGGGGGTTCTGGTTTCGGTGGCACTGGACGGTTTATCTGTCTGTAAAAGAACGCTCTCCAATTATACGCCTCGTCTCGTCTCTGGGCATTTCTGGCCCGTCTCTCCTTCTGCTTCTTTCTCCAGTCATCACGATATGCCGTATTAAAGTTCCTGTTGCTCTCGTCCATCATCCGATTGTGCTTTCGAAGGTTTGCGTCATTTTCCCGTCTGAGAGCTTGGCTATGGATCCTACGTTCCTCTAATATCTGTGCTCGTCTACCTGGATCTGTGACCGGGGCAATCTGGGGAAGTCCCGGTCTTGGCCGTCTCTCAATCCCCATATTTGATCGTGACCACCTGATTCGACGCTCAGTTTGACTTGGGGTCTCATTCGGCCTTCGCGGGCCGTCGTCAACAAAGTCTCCCCAAAATTCTGGATGTTGGTCCCATCTCCCAGTGAATGGTTTCTTGGTCATATCCCAGCCCTCATAGTTCTGAGGAGGTTGGGCCGCTGACCGAAACCGTCCAAATCCAGCAGTGGGCGGCGTAAACATCGTGAGAGGGGCGTTAGGCTCTTCCCCTGATGCTCGGCGCGCCAGGATACCACTAACATGTCCGTACCATTCTCCCGGTGTACAAGTATATAAATGTTTTATCATGTTGGCCCAAACTTCCGGGGTGATGCTATTCGAAAAAAATACGCTGCTGTCCATAAGAAAATTCCTCCACTCTTGTGATAGGTCTACGAAACCGAGAAGCTCCTGGACGTTCGTCGAGGGATCTGCCAGTCGTTGTATGGTCATGTTGATCCACTGCTGAGAGTTAAGACCCGCGTTATTTTCGGCACTCTGTACTAGGTTCATCCAGTACTCTCTAGTGCGGAGACGGGCAGGTATCATATTATAGAAATGAGCTAAATGGGTAGGGACTCTCTGGCCATCGATACCAGGGCCAAAAGAAGGTTCAGAAGCATCTCCACCTTGGCCTCCCGCGGGCCCTCTTCTCCGTGGTCGCAACTGCATAGATAGTTGCGGACCCCGAGGCTGGCCCAGACCTTGACCAAGGCCAAAGCCTTGAGGCTGGCTGGTAGCCCGGGAGCGGGCATCCCATTCATTGTCTAGTGTCTGCCGGTACTGCTGGTACTGCTCGTCATCGTTGTTGGCATAAGGACTCCTGTATGGTGGGCTCCTTCGCCTGATAGGGGGCTGATACTGCTGCAGGTCTGTTGGCCCCCAATCGTACGGGGACGGTTGCCCTGCCCCGGTACCATATTGGGATGGGTTTCCTGTTCCAAAACCGGATTGGGATGGATTTCCTGTTCCAAAACTAGATTCATATGGGTTGCCTGCCCCGGAACCATATTGAGGAGCGGCTCGTGGCGGCAGGCCATATTGTGGTTGTTGTGGTGCTGCTGGGGTTGTTAGATTGGCAGGATTCACATATAGATTGGGGCTAGAGGTGGGTTGGTTGGACCCAACTCCTAGCTGCCCTCCGAATCCTCCTAGTTGTGGTCGTTGTCCCTGATTATTGAAGTATGGTTGGTTAAGTCGACTTGTATTAGTTGGATCCGGGTACTGGCTTTCCGGGTCCTCATCTTGACCCCCAGAAGGGTCATTGAAAGAGCTCCCCCCACCACCACCACCAGGGGCCGAGGAGCCGAAAGGGTTTCTTCCCGACATCGAAAGTCAACACAGAGCTTGATTGGACTTGAAATTATTGAAGAATCGCGGCCTTATAAATTCCTACATTGGGGAAGAAACGAGGAGAAGGGTGGCGGTTACTAACTAGATATCCTCGGCGTGAACAAGGTCAGGAATGTGCCCTTTGAGCCCATCGAAGGCCCGGATGCATCGAGCCCTTTGTTGCTCTCGGCCATTCCCCATTCCGGGTTGGATATCTAGCAACATTGTTCACGACTCAAAAGAAAACCTTTATGGCACTTGCACACCAGGATAGACAACTATATGCTGAAAACGTATAGGATAAAGAGACACCAGGACATCTCTCTGAGGTCGAATGCCTCTATCCCAAGTCCGATGCTCGAACAGAGGGAGGTAAAGGAATTCCATTTTCAGCAGTGAGTACTTCAAAGATCTTCGATCCTATTCTGGGAGTTTTTTGGATACTGTACCTAATGGTGTCGAAGTGCATCTTGCTGGAAGGAAGAGAAGGGATTCTTGAGGGGTCGTTGGAATGTGATCACGTGAGCAACGATCTTCAAACGACTGTATAGGTAGTGATGGCCAACTGGATCAATACAAAATAAATTGAAGGGAGAGTGAAAGAGAGATCACAGCAATAGAACCTAGGAAGAGCAGATATAAATAAGACGGAAAATCATTGTCACTCTCCTCTTAGAAGCATGCACGGGCAATACTCACAGACTACTGTAAGTACTGCAGCCGTAAAGATAAGATAGAAAGATAGCACGACACAAGTCCATACTAGAGGCTCACTCGGCGATGGGGAAAAGTAATCATGATAATATAAGGCAGGTAGTAAGGACATGTAGATATAATATATATGCTTCCCCTATTTCCACGGAAAGGGATCATCGGTTATAGACTCCGCTTATCGGGAATAAGAGTGCGGGGTTCACTGGATATACGCTGCGTAGGTAATACGGACAGCAGCAATCCATAATTATAATATAAGCAGATAGAAGGCCTCCACTCTTCCAATCCTCCCACCTTTCACCTATATCAGTCCTCAACACGCTCACGTATATATGCCATTCGTGTACAAATCTCTGCAATCCATCCGCACTCTGACCGCACTCACTCGCGCACGTACACCCACCCGCCCACTCATCCGCACCATGGCCACCACAGCAATGGGCAAGCGCCTCGAAGGCAAGACGATCGTCATCACTGGGGCCTCCTCGGGAATCGGGAGGAGCACAGCGGTCGAGTTCGCGCGCACGTCGCCCAAGAACCTGCGGCTGATCCTGACGGCGCGGCGCATCGACACACTGAAGGAGGTCGCGGCGCAGATCCAGAAGGAGGTTGGCGACGGCGTCAAGGTGCTGCCGTACAAGCTGGACGTCAGCAAGCCGGAGGAGGTCAGCAGCTTCGTGGGCAATCTGCCCGAGGAGTGGAGGGACATTGATATCTTGGTCAACAATGCGTAGGTTGCTCCCTGGGCTTCGGGAGGGGCGAACGCCGTGCTGATTGATTCACTTGTGTAGGGGCCTTGTGAAGGGTGTTGCCAGAGCGCCAGACATCGCGGCCGAGGATATGAACATTCAATTCGCGACGAATGTGACGGGGCTCGTTAACATGACCCAGGCGATCCTCCCAATCTTCAAGAAGAGGCCAGATGGTGGTGCGGGGGATATCATCAACATTGGCAGTATTGCGGGGAGAGAGCCATACCCGGGAGGAAGCATCTATTGTGCGACGAAAGCTGCGGTCAAGGCCTTCACTGATGCCTTGAGGAAGGAATTGATCTCTACAAGAATTAGGATCATCGAGATTGACCCGGGACAGGTCGAAACGGTGAGTTTGGAGTCACAATATATGGTGGGCCGCTGCTGAGCCTCAATAGGAATTCTCCATCGTCAGATTCTACGGCGACAAGTCAAAGGCGGATGCTGTCTACGCGTAAGTTCCCTGGCAGCTTTTTCTAGATCTATGCTGATGTATCCAGTGGCTGCGAGCCTCTCACCCCCGAGGATATTGCGGAGGTGATCGTTTTCGCTGCAGGCCGGAGGGAGAATGTGGTCATTGCTGATACTCTGATCTTCCCGAACCACCAGGTAAGCTTCCCCTCTTTCCTTGAAAGCAAAACTGACCGTATCAGGCGGCTGCTACCCTCCTGCACCGGAAGACATAGATTGACCGGACTGACTGTGTGTAGGCCGGAGGTGGTGGGATGTTGTACAGGAAGCCGATCTCTAAGTGAGATTTAGATAAATAGACCAGGAATTTCAGACAGTGCCTAGAAATACAAATAAACTACACTTCCCACCCATGCAAACTCTATATATAATATGTGAAACCATTAAGAACAAAACGGATCCAATATAAATCAGATTAGATCTCCTTGATGTATCGAGAGAAGAGCGATATCGCTGGTCGTTGATGTTCCCACGTCCAAAGTATCGATCCTCGGTTATATACAAATATAAGAAACCCTGGTACAACAACAACTCAAGAAGTTAAGGTTGTATAGTGTAGCGGTTAGCACGTGGGATTTTGACATATCAGAATCATGATTTCCCGAATCCCCGGTTCGAGCCCGGGTACGACCTAATCAACATATCATCCAAACTTCCTTTTTTGCTTTTTTTTTGCCATTTTTCTGATGTTTGCTTTTCTGCCTTCTTTTTTTTTGTTCCACTTCTTTATATTTTGGGAGGCTTTTTAGAGAGCGCATTTAGCCGAGGGGCAGCCGTCATATGATGATGACCTGCAGGAGTCGTCCACGCAGTGAGATTCTTATTTGAACGCCGACTTAAAGAAAAACTTGATTTGATATTCATATTTAGGGTTCAGCAATAACTTTTTTATAATCCCTATAATTTATAGCCCTAATATCTCTAATTATGAATGAATTAAATAAATTACGAGTGTACTGTATCAAACTTTCATTTTTCGCGCCCGCCGACGCCCCGCGGGGCCGCCGCCGGGGTAAATGGGTGGGGAAAGGGGTGGCTCCTAGATTTCTTATCCTACCTAAGAACGAGAATAGAAAAGAGGTGTCTAGACAGGTCTATTAGACAACACAGAGATTGGGATTCTTCGTCGAGATTTTAGGAAAGGATTCTGGAATACGGTAGGTATACTTATAAGTTGATGAACGTGGTGATTGGAATGGCTTCTGGGAGGGCGTTGCTTTGTCTTTCTGGACTGGTATATATTGCCTTAATCTACGCGGGTGGTAAGCAGGATAACCAACAAGGTATTCTAACCTTTGATGTCTCCGAGAGCTGCTTAGTATAATGGTAGACTGATAAGAGGCTTGGGTTGAGTCCGTCAGTGGCGTCGCAAGAATCGAGAACGTCCACTCCGCAACCAAACGGTCTTGTATTCATAAGTCGCATTCTCTTTTTTTCATACAGCCATATAATAATGTACAGCAAGTCCACTCATCCCATGTTTCCATACGTGTTTGAACGACCTTACGCCCAACACCAATGCGTGTCACCGTCGAAAGCCCAGACCCATAATCGCTGCACCAGATGATCCCCACAGCCGTATTTATTCATTCCCCTTCAGTAGTGTCCTCAGTGTTAGAATCTCCCTCCTCAATCTCGCATTTTCTTTCTTAACTCTTGCCGTCTCCTCACCACTCTCCTTCAACTTCGCCACAAGTTCCTCCTTGTCGTCTTTACCCTTGCCCTTCAACGCCTTGACGATCTTTCCCAATTCTCCATTGAATTTCTCGTACAGCAGTTCGTTCTCTGCGCTGCTTTCCTTGAACAACTGATCTAGTCCCTTTATCTTAAACTCTGACGCTTGCAACGATTTCTCCAAGTCCAGCTTTATCTGCTCGTTTTGCATCGTCAGCTCTTTAATTGATTCGGGGATGCGAGATTCAAGCGCCTTCATTTTATTGGATAGCCTCTGAAGGTCTTCCGGCCTGACAGAGGAGGCAGTGTTGAGCTTGGCCATTTCTTCACCGATTTTAGAGAGCTCGTTTTGCAGGGATGCCTCAGCTTCACTAATGGCTTTAGCCTCATTCTGGAGGCGTTCTCGGAGCTTCTGTGGGCTTTGCAGGCGTAGTTTTTGAGGAGATCTCTGAGGGATTGAGCTGGGTCTGGGTGTTGAGGGCGCTGGGACGCCTCTCAATGTTGGGATATTCGATGTCATCGAGTGGGATTTGTGGTGGCCCTTGTACATCGACGAAAGGTCTTTAACGATGACAGTATCTGGCGTTGTCATGATATTTTGCGGTCGCTCTGTCAGGTTTCCTCGAAACGCTGAACCCAACGGGGTATTTTCCTTCTGGTTTGGTGTGCCAGTACGATACATTGGAGAGCCATTCCTATCCAACAATCCACCGGCAATTGGCAGTTTGCTTGGGGATGGAGTCCTTGGCGAACCGAATCTTGCATTTTGGCTGGGCTGGGGCGATGCTGAAACTGGAGAGCTTCCGAGGGTCGCAACTGCCATCAAAGACTTAAGATCGGAAAGCGAGCTCCGGCGTTTCTTCTTGGGTGACTTTTCTGTACCATCCTTCCCTTGAGGGGGGGAACCACCGATAGTGCCGAGCCTGGATGGTTGCTCAATCGATGTTGAAGGTCGTCGATCATCGAATGTGCCCAATATTGTTGGTCTGTCGCGGGATGCCGGCCGCCTGTGAGGATAGTCGATGGATTTTGACCGACTCAGGGAGTCCTTCGACAGGTTCGATGAGTTTATCTGTTCTCCAATAGCAACACTCCGAGTCGTCTTGCTCAATGTTCGCCACACAGATGGGCGTGAGTCCGAATCTCCCTTATGGCCGTTCTGTCGGAGTATTGTATCCGCGAATCTCCTCCTTAGGGAAGATGCGTTTGACGTTATAGATCCAGGGGCAGAGCGATTCCCAGAAATAGATCCATATGTTGAGTTGCTAGTTCCACCAGAAGCAGTCAGAGCTCCAGGCCCCATATCGTCGAATAATCGATCTGAGTCCTCAACCATACGATCCAGTAGATTGATATAGTCGTGGGGCTGGCCATCAATCACTAGAAGCTCCGCAAATGAAACGGTCAAGGCACCTCGGTCGCCATCATTGCCACAACCATCAAGAAGGTCAGCTAATAATTTAATGATAGCAACAAACGCCCTCCTATTCTGGGGTGCCATCTCTCCAAAGATCATTCGGACATAATCTGCGAAGTCGCCCTGGAATAGCCTCAAAGATCTCTCCTGTAACGCGTCTAATGTCTGCAATGGCATAACCTGACCCATCTGGTCCTTCCATGCCATTCGTAGGAATTTTTCAAAGGCAACAAAAATAATATCAACAGATACTTCGGAGGCTGCCCGGGTATCGAAAGGATGTTCGATGAAGGTGTTATAAAGGGCATTTATGGATAGCTCGTCCGCAGTTCCCCGATTCCTCAATACTCTGGCAACGATATCGCCCTTCCTGGACTGGAGAGCGGCAATATAACCAGTGAAGGTCTGTTCTAGGCGCACGAGAGGGTTTTCGGGGCGGTTGTCATCAGCTGCCGCACGAACACTGCTCCTCCCGTCGAAATCCGGAATCGAGTGCGTTGATTTATTGCTGTTCGTTCGGGTTATCGGTTGCATGGTAGGGATATCGCCCAATAATGGAGTTCGAGAATGTTTTGATACGGATCCAGGGGTACCAAAAGACGTGGTCGAACTACTAAACCCTGAGCTAAGAAAGCTAGAAAGCATCTTGGCAGGCGAAGGAGGTCTAAATGATTTTGACCTATCACCCTCAACCATCACACGTATGGACTTGAGGATCTTTGTGTAAAACGAAGTTAATGGTGCCGTCAAGGCAGGATTGCTCGAATTGTTATGGGCAAGAAGAAGGTCGGAAACTAGTATTTCTTAGCAAGCAGGTTTTCAAAACCTATGGGACATTACATACCTCTTTTGGTGAAAATAGGTAAAATATGTTCTACGGCCAAGTCGTCAACGAACACCATATCGTGAAGGCCATCGATCTCTAATCTGTACTTGGTACCACCCGCGAGAGCAGTGACGTTGGCAACTATATCAACACCATAATGACCGACTGGTGCGCCCTTGGTGCCTTTGTCATGATCCACAACTATGCGAATAGGTGCTGGTTCCTTTCGACCTTCTATCAAAGTATCGATTCCTTCCTCAAAAACGGCAGTGTGAAAATTTATGGTAGCAGCTGCCACTTTCATTGACCGAAAGCTCCACTTATCAGTCTCACGTTCAGTCTCGGAGAATCTTCCCTCCACCTTAGCTTTGGTGACCTCCTCGGTCAATTTTAACGCCTTTCCTTCATATGCACCTTGCAGAAGAAATGACCGCACCGTGGCAGACATATTTCGTTCTCGGATTGTGGCTGCACCCCTTAGATCATGCAAAGAAGTCACCCAGATACTTCGGGCATCATCTGAAATAGTGAACCGAATATCACCGAGTACATGCCAACCAGCGAACGATAGTTCATAGACATGCTTCTGTCCCCCGGCAGCAGCTGTCACGGATGCCATCATGGTTGCTGCTGAGGGTTTGTCTATCTCAGCCATAAGACCTCGAGCTGAAAGGCTGCAATTTCGAGCCTTTTTCAGAATCACAAGGCAGTCAGCAAAAAGGAGGAACATGCCCTCTTGCGGAAATTCAGATGTTGTTGAAGTACCAAGGTGGTATGGAGCTGGGAGCTCGAGAATGTCAACGGCTGTGATCAGACGGCCCTTGGGATTTAGGGACGACGGCCACGACTCGATAATATTCCGAAGTCGATTAGTCACTTGTGGCTTGTCGGTTTCAGGTTGATCGAGAGAGCAGATGGAGGTGATGATATCTCGGGCTTTGAGCATAGAGCGAAGAGCCGGGTGAGTAACGGGGAGGCAGTTGACAATGTTGTCAATGAAAAGACTGTACCGAGGTAGTCTCTGAACAGGTTCAATCACTGCTGAGCGAAGGCGCTGTTCCCCAGTTTGCTGTACGCGTTGGGAGAAGCTTGACTGTTGCTTCAGGAACGTGGTGATAATTTGCGGAAAGTCCTGGCTAGCGCGTATATACTCTTGGTAGCAGTCCGAGAACTGAGGGAACCATTCAAGCAACACTTTTGCAAACGCAAGTGCCCCAGTCGGGTCTTTGAGCCGTCCAGATCCTCCATAACGAGACCCAGTAGAACTAACAACAGGTGCTTCGAGGTCCCGCATAGCATCCTCTTCGGTATCGTCCATGACTTTCCGGATCGCGGCAAGAAAACCCGAATTGACCTCTAAAATCTTGTCGAGAGATCGAGGAAAGAGCTTCTGTAAATCTTGCTCTGAAGGACTGAAACTTCCAAATGCGCGATTTTTGGCTTTGGTTCGGTAGTCATCAGCAATGTTATTGACCAATTCATGCATCTTGATCACATAGCGTTCTTCAGTATCTACCAATTCGCCCATCTCGCGACGCAACGACATTTTCTGGTCCTTCAGAAAAGATTTAGTTCTATTGATTGAAGTAGGCCTTGAAGGAGCGCGACGTAGCCTGGAAGTTGGAAGAAACGTAACCTCGCCAAAGAGCTTGACCAGAGAAGCATATGAGCCATACTGTTTCAACGTAGGATCCGCAATTTCTTCATCATCCATATCCTCGTCAACATCCTCTTGAAAAGGGGATATTGATCCTGGAGGTAGGACCAGGTCGACGTCCACATGACTGATGTTCTGAGGGCGCAAAGCGGCCTCGATATCCTGTATGACGTCCCCAATGTTTTCCACCCTGACCATAGAAGCCGCGAGGTCTGCCGCATGCTGCTCGCCGAAGAGGACCGGAGCTGATCCCGGTCGTTTACCTCGAGAATTCGCGGATTGAAGGATCAAGCTGCTCTTGACAACCTCCGAGAGGTCGCTGAAATACTTCAACAGCCCAAACGCGATCCCTCGGCATATCTCGTCTCCTTGTCGGTCGCGCGGGAGATAATTGACCGACTGATAGAACGGAGACTGCGGGGAAACGGTGATTCGAGGATAGCTCTTAAAGCTTGCTGCAGTAAAGATGTGTACCTGGATGCGAGAGCTGTTGAGCGTCGAATTGGTCGTCGTAGACGCGCCATGGAAGATAAAGACGGGCAGGTTTGCCAGGTAAGCATCAGTGGTGTAGTAAAGAGTGACCTCGTCTTGCGACAAAGCCAACTCGTGCGTGACCCGAACCATTGTGCTGATGGGGCGCACTTGCGAGTCGTGCGAAGGTGATGGCTTAGTCCGGGTCGGTCAATGGGCCTCCCTCATCGCGAAGTCGCCTCGACGATGGGAATCAATTGTGGGCGTCGTATCCCGTGTCGCTGGGGGTTGTGTGCAGCAGTATCGAGGTCGTGGGATGGGGAACGGGGAACATCTGTCCGCATGGACGTCATGGAAAGGGACGCGGTTGTGTTTCCTCAGCCTCAGCCGTGTTGTGTTGTTGTCGATGCGCCCAGCGCCTCCTTTGCGGCTTTGCCCCTTACTTCAGGCTTTCGTAATATTGACAACCCTTGATTGACGGCACCAGCAGACGGCAGCAGCAAGACGAAGGATTGGCTCTTCCTGCTCCGTACTAAAATACTAAAAGAGCGTCAACTCAGCTGTGCCCTATCTCTGTGTTTGGCGCGGGCGCGGCGGTTTCGCAGGGCCAGACCAGGCTGACGCGTTGATTGGCTGCTTCCAAGCGATGGTAAATAAAGTACAGGATATAAATAAATCTTATAAATTCTTCCGCGCCTGACCGACCCATCACTTCCCGTTGTGCACAATTCATGATCACGGCAAAACACTACCGACATGCCGTCTCAATACTCGGTCGATATTCCTTTCGCAGCAAGTCACCACCAACAAGCCTTCAAGCTTATTGAGCTGCCTCCCGAGCTCTTGGCCCTCCTCGAGTCAGACAATCCACCGACGTGTGTGCCCAACTTATGCGACCCTCCGCTTGAATCCCAACTGACACACCCTTCAGCCTTAACATAACTTCCTCCTCGCCTTCGCCCACAACCCCAGCCTATGCTCTCCTTAATGCAGGTACCAAGACCTACCAGATGCGGCAAAAGAACACATCAAATCCAATCATGCTCCTCAAGCCTTCGTCAACGACCCCAACAGAGACGGACGATCCTACAACTTTTATTCCCCAGCCGTCACTATGTTCAATTGCAAAGATTGAAGATACAATTGAATTGATCCTTCAGGAGCCGGAGACTGCAGAGAAAGTCCCGCCGAAGGTTAACAAATGGCACGAGAAGTTCGCTAAGAGCAGGATGGAGAAGAAGAAATGAATGAAGCGACACGATATATGTGAAACATTGGCTATCCGGTATATTGTCTATACGGAGAGATCGGGCTATCAAGCTAGGCTTTTTGAAACGCAAATTTCCGGAAAGCTTCGGAGAGCAATACCCCAGTGGACGATACTGCTACGACTTATAGACAAGACCATGAAATGATGGAAGGTGATGCACGAAAGGTGGCAGAGGGAGATGGTCACAGCCGTAGATGACTGACTAGAGTAGAACCTTCGCGCTGGGTTTAGAGAGTGTGCCGCCTACCACACAAAACTGGGCCGAGTCATGATGCAAATAGCTTCAGTGGCACCGAATGTAGTTGCACCTCAAGTGTGGGCAAGAGTTCTTGCTGTATAATATAATGTACGAAACATCGACGGACAGCCGGCGTTGGATAGTTCAACATCAAAAATTGAGTCACGTAAGATTCAGAAGTATACGGCACTGGCCATATGGCCCCAGACCATCTAGATTGACCAAGCCCTGCCCTGCCTGACAATGCCTGGCATTATGTCAATCCTCGGTATGAGGGTCGACGAGAGACACGCGGGACTACACAACCGGGCCTCCAAACTTCTTGCCTTGAATGTAACTGCGATTTTTCTTTCCTTCGGCACACGAGTATGCAGTGATATTACCATACGAAAAGGACACAGACTGGTACTATCATGCTGAAGTCAACAGAACTATGCTCCTCGACCCGCGAAAGCCTCCCAAAATCAGGGGAGGGTGATTTCAAAGCTTCGTAAGGAGACTTTTCTGGTCCCCTAGCAATATGCTATAAGTGCTGAATGCAGAGGGGACTTGATAACCACGAGAGGGGATGACGGCTGCAGTAATTGGGCTTCAAGGTGAAGTGCAATGGGGGTCATACGATAAGAGCGAGGGAGAAGGACGAGTGCGATGTGCAACAAAGTTTGTTGTTACCGTATTGGTACGTCAAGGGACCTTTGTCAACTACCTTATCCAGAGAAGGTGAGAAGCTGGGTGCGATGTGCAACAAAACTTAATATAGCAGGATGTACTTTAAGAGGCTAAGTAAGGTACCTTACCTTTTTAAGTTCTCAAGTATTAAGAGAAAGTGAGATTATGGGTGCGATGTGCAACAAAATCTGTTATTATCGCACCAGTCAGTACAAGGAAGGAGCCAGTTCCCAATTATCCAGAGAAAGTGAGATCATGGGTGCGATGTGCAACAAAACTCCTTGTCAGTCAACATTCTCCGTCATTAGGCTGTTCTTGTGGATGTGAAATGCAAACAGAACAGGGGGCATGTCAATTACTCAGGAGCAAACGAAGTAGCAAGACCAGTACTTGCGCTATCGAGGGATATGGAAGAGAGGAGTCTAGTGCTTAAGTATAGCAGTCTCTTTTCGGTGGGGGGAGGATTAGGTGCATTAGAAAGCCTGGCTTTCCGTTTTCTCTGTTGGGATGCCGTGGTCTGGGAACCGTCTTGGGAGTTACCCTCTCAGCTATCCGCTTGCATCATTATCAAAGGAAGCGAAGCTTCATGCCCGTTGTCCATTCCTAGAGGCAAGTAGCAGCTGTCAACTCACTAACACCAACCAAACTTCTCATTGGCAACCCACTCAATCTCATCCGTTCCGCCGTTACCCGCACCATACCACATCAGACTAGCAATGCTCTCCTCCTCCCTATCAACTTCTTTGTACTCTATGCCCAACTTTTCTATCAGACCTTTAGCATAAGGCGTTGGATTCCACATCTCCACATGCCCCAGTTTCCACTCCCTCGCTTCGTCTTGCGCCCTTTCAATGATAGATCTCAATTTCCCTACGTTTGCAGCTGCTGCAGAAGCGGATTTATCCTCGATCACGACTCGTAGGATGTGGAACGTGTTGTGCGAGGATTGGCTATCCAGGGGCCCGTAGAAATTCCGCGTCCAGATGGCCCACACACGAGAACCTGGGGAGCCGGCAATGGCACCTTTGACAGTCGGGGAGTGGCCGAAGAGCTTTTTCGTCACGAAATCTTCGCGGTGGTGGTGCCACTGCATGGTATCATAATTGGGGAGCAGGGCGACTTGAACTTTTCCACCTTTCGCATTGGCCAGTTCGTCCCGGATGTATTTCTCGTCCAGGGCGCACAGGGAGGGCAGGTCTGGGTATGTGAGAGGGGTTGCAATATTGCCTGTTTTGGGGGAGGACGAGGAGGAGGGAGGAAAGGCGATATGGGTTGAAGGGAACGCCGCCCACCCAAGCCCTGCATAGTACTTCTTCCCAATATCCGAATACAATATCGAGAATAAACACTCTTTCCCCTCGCCCACCTGCCACGTCTTGAGTTCTTTACCCAGCTCCTTCAGCATGCGGCTTGCGTACCCTCTCCCCCTGTATTGAGGATCGCAGAATACACTCCCGATCCCATGCGTGATCAGCTCTTTTATTTCTCCTTCAGGAGTACGCACCAAAGCGGGCTTGCGGAGTGACTCGCAAGATGCCAATATGGGGCGCGAACTGGGAGGCGCCGAGGAGGAAGTCAGGATCCAGTGGGTGATGCCACCATCGCGAGCGAGGGGCACGTTCATGAGATAAGTTTCCCGCTCGATGTAGGATTCGAGTCCGAGGGCTCCCCCCCAGTTGCGTGAGTTGAGGGTCCAGGTTGCAGTGCGTTCGAGGGGTGTGGGATGCGTTAGATGTAGGGAGGGGGAGCTGGCGGAAGGGAGCAAATCGCTGGTGGGTAAGGTAGAACCCATCTTGGCTGCTGGGAGATGTAGATTCCTGTGTAGTTTGTGCTTGGTGTATGATTGGTGTCCTTCTTTTCTATAGTACCTCGTGGCGCCTCGAATCTAGCAGAGTGTTCCTGAATATGCCAATGCTTGTGGATTGTGGATCTAGTCTGAGGTCCAGCAGGTAGAGTCTAAGGGTGTGAGTTTGAAGATATAGAAAGGGGAGCGGGATGCAATTCGATCACAGGGGGCAATTCATGACGAATGGGCACAGCAGACGCAAGGAGAGGGCGATACTTATTACTTAGGCTTCCTGTGGTACTGGTAGATCCGCCAGAAGGAAAGGCTGTAACCATTTCTCCCCAGTTCTAATATAAGCAAGACTCCTGCCGTTAGAGCCCTAGCGGTGTGGGCCAGGTGGGGTCTGGGCGGTAGAGAATCTGGGATATCTGGGGTTCGACAGGCGGGCCAGAGCCGATGGTAACCACTTGAACCACTCGCGTTGAATACTAGTAGTCCTGCGGAGCATCCAGATGATCAACCAGGTTGTGTCTTAGGGAGTCCTTAGGGCAGACCGGACCATTCAAGTCGGAGCTGGTTGCAGCACGGTGCGAGCCCATGACAAGCCATGACTAAGTTCACGTGGTGATTAGATACACGAATCATTCTCAACAACCTGAGACGACGACGACGTACTATCTACAGTTAACAGCCTCGTCCCATGGATTGCTTCACCCATTCGCCCATCCCAAGACATGGCTCACTACCGCCCGAGGGATCTAGGACATCGGCTGCCAAATGCATAACCGTGGTAAACCCTAACCAATTCACTTTCTGTATCTATTCACTGTCATTCCGCGCCCCTCTTTCCCGCTCGCCTGTTCTCGATCTATCGCTTCGCACCATCTGCTGTCCTCGTAGAACATGAATTCGGTTGCTTGCTTCTTTCTCCCTTCCCCCCTCGCAGCATTGCCTTCACTTTCTTTGCGCGCCAGTGCGTGTCTGTTTTGTTCCCCGCCGTTCCTTCTGCACCTGTGCTTTGAATTCCGAACTGAGACTCAATATGGGAAGTGTCAACTGCAAACTACGGAACCCTCTAAGGTCACACCGCAAGGCCGAGAACAAGTCCAGACGAAACCTCTTCCATCTCCCTTTCTTCAACAGCCGTCATCCCAAGGGACGACCTGATCCACGCGACGCACCACCGCGGCCTCCCCCTCCCGACGCAATGAGCCCTGCTCACCATGTTCCCGGCCAGAAGAACATCCCTGCGGCCGACTTTATTGAGATTTCTGACGACGAGGCTGAGCCAGCTCTGGCCCATCCCAGACCGCCAGATCTTGGACGGCCTGAGCAGAACGTGGCCCCTCTCGCTCAACTTGCGCCAAATCGCCCTGCCCTGAGAGCGCCCAGGCCGGATCGTCGAGTAAAATGGAGAGAATTTGACGGCATGGATGACTTTGGCGATTTTGACCAACTCGAAGGCCTCGACGAGTTCGACGGGTTTGCCGCCTTGGATGCCGAACATACTCGGCATAAATCGGCTGGCGTTATGGAGGAACACCGAGCCCAAGCAACACGAATTCCCCGAGCTGACAACTCACCTTCCCCGAACCCGCAGGATATCCACCAGCTTCCAGCCATGATGGAGACCAAGATCGCTTGTGTTGATATGGTTGTGACGATCTTCCCTGATATCTGCCGCGATTTTGTCTCGGGTCTCTATGACAAACTCTCCAAACACTCCGACCAGCTTATCAACCATATCTTGGAGAGTGAAGTGCCATACCCAAAAGCAAAAGATTCTCAGAAGACACTAAAAAGAAAGAGGGATCTCGATGAGGAAGAGGAGTTAACCCGCAAGTATTCTTCTGCAGACCGCGTAATACCGGTGAAAGCTGATGGCGTCCGACCTTGGATGTAAGTTCATTCTTTAATCTCCGTTTTTGAAGTGTCACGGTGATTCGGCTTCCGGATCCGCATTCCAATTACGTCCTTGAACCATCTGTTTACAAGGGTATGCCATGTTGAAGAAATGTACCTTGATCACCCAGCTCCGGCTACTTCCATTAGATGAGCGTACTATACAGCCCTGATATTCAAGGCTGGGGAGTTTCATATACCTGGATGTATTTTGTTGGCACGGTAATGTGAGCCCTACTAACTCGTCACAGACGTCATATTTTGTCTCTGGAGTTTCCAGAAACCCCCATGACTTTCATTGATACGTGCTTGTATCAAGATGGGTTTCGTCTGTTCCCGACGTATCGGGTTCTTGAACAGGCCCACAGAACGTTTGATCCACAGAACCCTCCGTATAACAAACTAAAAGTCAAGAGGAAGATGTCGGAAGAGTACCAAGAGGCCCGTTTGAAGATTCTCCTTGACGGAAGGCCCATTCCCGGAAGCATATATGATAGGGAACATATCGAGATTCTTCAAGAATTGCAAGCAGCTAGAAGAGTTCGAAAAAAGGCCGATGCGGATCGTGAGGAGGAGCGCCGACTAGAACTTGAAGAGGAAGCTAATCTACTGAAGGCCCAAGCTGAGGGTACGATAGCAGATTGCGGCTGTTGCTTTGGCGAGTACCCTCTCAATCGAATGGTTCATTGCAACAATGAAGAGGCATTGCATTGGTTTTGCAGGGATTGCGCCAGACAGAATGCAGAAACAGCGATTGGCCAATCTAAGTACCAGCTTGTCTGCATGTCAACTGACGGCTGCGCCTCGGGATTTTCACAAGAACAGCGGTAAGACTCAAATGAAAGGGTAGATTATTTTTCTATACTAATTTTCAAAAGCTCACACTTCTTGGACGAGAAATTGGCTATTGCGCTGGAGCGTAGCGAACAAGAAGCAAATCTGCGCATGGCAGGCATCGAAAACCTTGCTAGTTGCCCTTTCTGCCCATTTGCCGCGGAGTATCCGCCGGTTGAGATTGACAAGGAATTTAGGTGCCAAGCCCCTGATTGCGAAAGGATTAGCTGCCGCCTTTGCAAGCTTGAATCTCACATTCCAAAGAGCTGTGAGGAGAACGCCAAAGACAATGGATTGTCAATCCGACGACAGATTGAGGAGGCAATGTCCGAAGCTTTGATTCGCAAATGCAACAAATGCGGGACACCATTTGTTAAAGAGGAAGGATGCAATAAGATGACCTGTACAAGGAACGGATGCTTCAATGTTCAGTGTTACATTTGCTCCAAGTCCTGCAACTATGACCATTTCAACGACCCACAAAGAGGTGGTAGGGTGGGAAATTGCCCATTATTTGAGAGCACTCAGCAGCGGCACGATGACGATGTCCGGAAAGCGGAAAAGGATGCGCTTGAAAGAATTCGGGCAGAGCATCCGGAATATTCTGAAGAAGATCTGAAAATTCAAGTTTCGGAGGCTGTCCTGAAAGACGATGAGCGACGGAGGGCGAATAATCCCAGAGCCCGTCCAGTGCCTATGGGTGCTCCTGGTCAGTAGATTATCTCCATTTATTCCCATAATCTTATGTCTGTCGCCGGTCTCAGGTGCGGTCTCAGCATACTTTATATAATTGCTGCCTGTTTATCTTCATTTATATCACGTTGTACTTTGCTAAGTATTCTAACAGGCGGCCGAGTGTACCAAGCGTACCAGGAAGCAGCTGGACTTAATAATGCTGAAGGACCAGATTTACAGAGAGGCTATTTTGCAATGATGCGGGATGCACTTATTGAATACGCTCCGCAACGTCCAGAGCCTCGCCCCCGCGAGGATAATGCTGAACAACAAGACGTACAGAGAGGCTATTACGAGATGATGGCGGATGCATTAAGGGAAGTTCCTCAACAGCTTCCAATGCTCCCCTTCCACGAGTATGGTCCGCAACCTCCGTATGACGTACTGCCACCACCAGAGGAGCAGATTTTTGAAGGTAAGCCATAATCAGACTATCTTTTCTCGCTCCTTTCTGAGGCCACTCTAGACTTTTAACACTATGAGTCATCTGTCCACTGCGGAGGCGAGGGCGAATGCCGGGAAGGAACTGGTGAGAGAGAACCAGAGTTGAGGTAAGGCGTTAGGTCTTGGTTAGAGAGCGTGGAGAGCTGTGATTAAGGGGGATGATGGAGATGGTTTTTTCTGCATCACCACTGCCATCGCTGATACTAGTGATACCCACGCCACAACCTCTTTTCTCCCTCCTCCCTCAGCAGAGGCGAGATAATCTGCGCGTTGCTTTTTCTTTTCATTTGGTGTCCTGGGATTAGCGCGGTCGTTTGGGCGTTTTGACACTGATACCACTAGAGTGGCTATTTGCTTTTTTAGGGGGTAAGGATAGGGATGGAAAGGACGGGTGGGTAAGGGGGGGCCGGACATAGGGATAGGGCTATAGAGTAGAGTAGAGTAAGCAGGGTAATGATTCAAGACGAATGAAAGAAGAAAGAAAGCCATTAAGAGATAAAGAATAAGAGGTATGTCGTATCCGCGCCGGCTCCGAGAAGAGTGACAGTATCTATCATGAAATCGGCTTTCGTGACTGGGTTACCGTTCATGCCTTTCGCCTCGATAAAATGTTGAAGAATGGTTTTTATCTCCCCCGTTCTTCATTCGAAACGCTGCCTAGCCGTCGAGCCAGCTGACGAATTTTCCATAGTTTGTGAAGCCCGTTGTGAGGATCTATCATTCAACCAGAACATGTGTAAGGGCACGAAACCCATGTTAGACATGAAACAGAAACCGTTGTGTACGGAGCCAATAGCGCCCTCGGATTCAAACACTTTATCGACGAAGCCGTTGATGCAAATTGATGGGTTTGCCGGCGCGAGCGAATTCGCGGAATTTTGCCCAATTCCGCATCTGCTAAAGCGAGAGAAGCGCGGAGTGGAGCGGGGCTCTGCGGGGTAGCGCGGGGCGGAGGAGCGGGGCGCATGTAGATGACGTTGGAAGTATGAGGCTAGTAGGAGGAAGCCTATAAGCGAGCCGACGATTAGGGAAATGCAAATTGATAAGGAAAGGCGGGGTTCAGAGCTTTCTAAACGGGAATAGAGTGTAGTCTCCTCCGTATTGATTACTGGTTACCTTACTTTCGAGCTGAGTTTAAAGATGATAGGTACAGTAAGGCTGAAACTGCCTAAGGCTGTAAGGCACCAAAGCCTTCAACATCTCGAGGGTTCCCAACAAGCCATTGCTCTTTCCTCGCCATACAACACGAAAAACACCACGGCGCGAAGCTCAGAGACTGAAGTATGCCACCAAACGTCTCCATTAGCGACGACAGTTGCACACTCGACACACACGGCAAGAGCAAGTGGAAACGACAGTCATCACCCGCGGCTGACATGGAACCTGCATCCCCTCAACGCACGCATATGCCGTCGAAACGGCAGAGACTTGATTCCAATGATCAGAAAGAAAAGTCCACCCGCGTTTCAGACACCCTTTTAAAGGCACTAGGGTGCGAGGAGCTCTCGTCGTAGGTTACCCCAACAAATGCTCCATACGAGGATTTATGTACTGATTAAGGAACCCTAGGATACACCCTACAGCATATGTACAAGACAACCGCATTGTTATCCCGTCTGTGTCCGCAGAAATGTACAGATCTGCTCGGGAGCAAGTCTTTGCCGCTACCGGGTCGAAACGCATCCGTCTTGAACACTTCAGCTCCAGAACTAAAAGCGAGCTTGTCATCACAATGCCAACGCAGATACACGAAATGATGAAGGCATTCGCCACGGAAATAAAAGCCCAAATGTTCGTGCCAGATTCCGACACTAGCCAAGCATTCATGCCTCCCTCGTGGAGGGAACAACGAGTTTTAGAGACAGGATCATTCAGTTAGTTATGTAAGAGATGCTTCAAAGTTAATGCTGATCCGGGTTGTTACGAATAGCATTAGGTCTACGCCACGGCAGTCACACAAGCCAATTCGAACCCGATGCGTCTCTAGCGTTCGAGCCCAAAAACCCATTTCTAGTGCTGGAGGTGGCGATCACACAGGATGCCAAATCGGTCAAAAGAAAGGCCAGGCATTATATCACGGGCTCTCGTGGAAAGATTGCCTATGTCGTGGTGATTACAGTGCGTCGAATGAAGAATCAAATGGTTGAGCAAGGCGGAGGTCAGAGCAACAAAGACGGGACTTTGGAAAGCAAGGACGACCTGAGAAATGAAGCCTCCGATACGACGCGGACAGACATTCCTGGAGATGCCAATCAACATGGGAACGACGGTCAAAGAGAAGAAACTGAAAGTATGACCTCGACACTAACGGATCCTCCGTCTGACTTGTCCCAATGGGATGTATTCCCCCCACAGAGCCCATCAGAGGACCAAGCTAGCCCCCGCAGCACAGGCTTGGGTAACGCAACCACCTCAAGCGTCTCCATTCCACCCTTGCTGTACAGAGTCCTTGACACTAACGATGTTCTCAACACCAACGACTCAGTGTATGCCAGTGTCTTTAAATCCGTTTCCATCTCTTCCCCAACCGTCGACTCCACCCAGCAAGTAAGACGCGTTATGCAGCCTCTTATTGAAGAAGTTGAAGTATACCCGCGTCCCACAGCCGCTTCATTTAGTATCTCCTGGTCTGATATCGCAAAGTCTGCGCCCAGGGGCGCCGGGGAAAGTGTGCATATCAACCTAGAGCCGCTGAGTCGTTTGGCGCAGGTCATGGCTGGACACGTCGAGGGGAGCGATGACGGATTCAGCGCTCTCTCAAGCTAAGGGATAGATCCTTCTCTTACCTAGCCTAACCGCAGAGGTTGAACACGAGACAAGTAGCGGGAGTGAGCCTTCTTCCATGGAGAAGGGTAAAGAGCCCGATTTTATTCCTTGGGTATTGTATAGGCCCCGTCAGAGGGTGGCTATCTTTGATCCGTGAAACCCAGAGGAATGGTTCCAGTTCTGAAGGCGATCCTGGGCGGAAGCTTAACCTGACGAAGGGCTGACCAACTTAACTCTGCTTCTGCTCTGCAGCCTATTCTATTCTTACGAGTTAACGTGCCGTGCCCTCCCACTGAATCCATCTCGATAATCAAGAGACAACAAGCAATTGTCAAACACATGGGAAGTTATATTACAAAAGAGGTGGTAATAACAGGGTGGATCCAAGTGGATTAGAACTGAGTTGAATTGAATTGAAAAGGAGGGTAGCTAACTACTCTATATACTCAAAAAGGTGGGTGTTATTTACAGGGAAGGCGCGATATCCCCTGGGTATTGATATAGGTCTTGAGAGCCTTAATATCCAACAGGATCCAATTGTCCCAACAGGATGTCAGGTCAGAGGATTTAGAGGCACTTTGTCGTACCGCTACTCTCAATACCGGGTAGTAAGTTACTCAGGGAATTACGATGATAGTGGGGAATGGATAGGTGGAAAAGTACGACAGGACTGCATATGCATCATAGACTGAACTTGAAGATCAAGGACGGCATTAAAGGCGTTTTGGCACTGTGGGAAAATCAGATACCCCCCTGCGGGATTGCATTGTGAGCGCGGGAGTGGCTTTTGCCTTTTGCTTCTGGTTTTCCTGTAATAAAGCTTTTATTTTACACCTTTGTCGAGGACAACTCTCATAATGGTAAGCATAATAGCAAGCCAATAGCTACCTTAAGCTATATCTACGGAAGACAGCCTAATGAAAAAGCTATTCTGTTTCCGTCTATCCCCATGGCAAGCCCATACATGATCTCTTCCGTTGCCTTTACGCGTACTAGGCGAGAAGATTATAATCTAATTTCATTGATCACGGTAGCTGGAGATTTCTACCTCCTTCCAAAGCTGTGATTTCGCAAAGGGTAGCTCCTGGATTTTGAGAAAACGATAAAAATCTTCACCCTGACGATTACCGATTAGAGGCTTGCTTTGCCTTTCCTTCCTCGATCCATGATTCCAAAATGAATTCACCGGCTTCCACAGATCTCACGGGCACGCTCTTGACGCCTCCCAGATCGCTTCCTATCCTTGTACTGTTTCCCTTCTCTCCCGTTTGAAGTGAAGGCTCAGACGGCACCCAAGGCTGCGGATGCTAATATTTGTCAGTGGTATCCCAACCCTCGTATGCGGAAGCAGCTTACCCCAATCGGCGGATCGGCTTTGTCTTTCAACTCCACCGCAACAGTGTACGTACAGCCTTCGGGCAGCTCTCCCAGCTTCCCTCCACAATAAGCCAGTTTTCTGATCGTAGCCCGTAACTGCTCTTCCACATCTACCCTGCTGACCTTCACCTCCTCGCCACCCTCCCCCGCCTGCTCCTCAAACTCTGTATGTATTTCCTTTTCAGGAACGGCGGGGAACCTCTCCACGTCAAAAAGAAACCGCTCCATGACCTCGTGCTTATCTGAAAATATAACGACCACTACCCGCCGGACAGCGCCCTTGAGCATCTGGTCCCGCACTGCGGAAACCGCGTCCAGAATCCATTTGCAGACTAACGGATGCCGGTTTTGACGAACGGGGAAGTTGTAGGCGCGGGTCAGGAGAAAGGTTTCTGGCGGATAGAGACCCCGCTCGTAGAGGATAGTGTGGATTGCGACGACGAGGAAGTCGGTGAAGGCTGTGGTGAGGGAGTGGTAGGTGTTTAGTTGGAGGGGTTTGGGTGGCGCTGCCATGGCTGCTAGATTCGCGACGGCGTCAAGGAGGGATGATATGGTCAAACCGTACCGAGCAGGGATTCACGGGAGGATCTGAAGGCATTCCCAGCTCTGGTCGAGCCCTCTGTTGGCTCACGAGGTGGTCTTCGGAGAGGAGTGACGTTGTTGAGGGTATCTGATTCGCGGTACCGAGGCGCACTGCACTGCACTTTTACAAGTCGCGTCGTATACCCTAATCGACTCAGAGCATTTCCATCTCAGAATTTCTCCACGCGCTGTCTTCGCGCTGTCCTCCTCACAAACCACTGCGAACACCTGGACATTCCTCACCATCAGTGATTCCGTGGCCCCAGCAAGGATGGCGGGAACCATGGAAGATCAACTGCTGCAGTTACTAGCAGACACGCATCTCCCCGCCGAGGGACCCCGCAAGCAGGCCGAGCTACACCTGCAGCAAGCACAGAGCAACCCGGCGTTCCCTAGCAGCCTCGCTGCCATTGCCAGCCATAACTCTGTGAGCACGGATATCCGCCAGAGCGCGCTGGTGGCGCTCAGAGGCTTCGTCGAGAAGAATTGGAGTGGGGAGAATGACGATGGCCCAACTGTCCCCATCGCTGAGCCTACGAGGGAGCAGTTGCGCGGTCAGCTTCTGCAGCTCGCTATCAGTGACGATGCGGACCGCAAGATCAAGAGCGCAGCGAGGTACGTGCCGGGTGCATTTTGCCCATGAAGGAAAGCCAGCTAACAGTCCTCGAAAATAGCTACGTCGTTAGCAAGATTGCCAATATCGACTTTCCTGACCAGTGGCCGAACCTCCTCCCTGCCATCCTCCAGGTTATTCCCAATGCCTCCGATGCCCAGTTACATGGTGCCCTGAAGGTGCTGTCGGACCTCGTGGACGACTGCTTGAGCGAGGACCAGTTCTTCTCGGTGGCGCACGATATTGTCAAGGTCGTCTATGACGTGGCTGTCAACGAGAACCGGAAGCCGATTCTACGGGCCCTGGCAGTATCAGTGTTCCGTGGCTGCTTTGACATAATGGATATGGTGAAGGATGAGCACGGACCAGAAGTCAAAGGATTCGCAGATGGAGCCCTGAAAGCGTGGTCGCCGTTCTTCATGGATGTTATGAAGAAGACCTTACCTGAGCGGCCTCAGGGGAGCGATGAGGGCTACGAGAGTGGTAGAGATGACCGATCAGAAATGTGGAGAGGGATCATTGCGTTGAAGTTGCAGGTTGTCAAGACCCTGATGAAAATTCGATCAGTGTTTCCCCAGCTGCTACTGCCACAGAGCCCTGCGCTGTTCACTGTGACATGGGAGGAATTGTCAATAATTCAACAGCCATACAAGGATATGTATATCGACAATGATGAACAAGGACGGCTCGAGGATGCAGATGGCCTGCCCTATACACTGGACTTCTTGGTTCTAGAGGAGCTTGACTTCCTGCAGTCATGTCTAAGAGCCCCTCCTGTTCAGAAGGAACTGGAAGCACAGATACAAGCACACGGTGCAGTTTCTGCAACACCTTTCGTTATGGACGTCATGAAATTAGCAGTCGGCTATGCACAAATCCCTAAGGAGGAAGAAGACTTATGGGACATCGATGTCAATCTTTTCTTGGCCGAGGAAACGTCCGTTACAGCCAACTATACTGCTCGCACTGCTTGTGGTGATTTGCTCATCAAGCTAGGCGAGTGGCTACATCAGGGCGCTCTAGAAGGTCTGCTGGCATACACTCAGGCTCTTTTTGCTTCGGAAGGTGCTTCATGGAGAACACGAGAAGCATCGCTGTTCCTTGTGACCCAGCTCATGAACGACTTTATGGACGTAGACAAGAAGGTGGCTCCTGAAATCGCAGGTTCATACATGGCTTTGATCGATTACGCCATCAACCGAGCAGAGGAGCCACTTCTTCGAGCCCGCGGCTACTTGGTTGCTGGCATCCTCGTTCAGAGCATTCCAGATGTTGCTCTTGCCTTGCTCGACCGTACGATCAAAGCAGTCAACGCCGACGAGGCTGAGGTGGTCAAAGTTTCCTGCATCAAAGCCCTTCAAGGATTTATCAAAGCAAACGCAGTGCCAGCTGATAGGCAAATTGCCATTGTGGCCTCGATATCAGAGTTCCTTTACGCTAAAGACCTGACAGACCTTGAAGATGCGGATGATCTTCTTGTTACTTTGGTTGAGTCGTTGAGGGCAGCGATTGGTATGGACCCAAGGATCACCATTTCGGGTGATGGTGGGGCGCTGGACCTTCTCTTCGTTCTTGCAAAACACGGTGCAGCCAATTTCCAGCTGACCATGATGGTTAGTGAGGCTTTTGAGGACATTGTTGAAGCTCTTGCTGGCAGAGAAACATACACGGCTCTGTGTGAAAAGGTTCTACCATCATTGACTGGTGCATTTGATGTTGGAAACATCACTGAAGATGATCCTTTAATTGAGGTAAGTCATCTTCTTTACTCGCCTTAAAAATCTTGATGCTAATGGAAATTTTAGCTTGCTACGGAACTACTAGCAACTCTTACTGAGAACGGTTCTGAGCCACTTCCTCCGGGATACGTTGCAGCCACCTTGCCAAAGTTGAACCGTCTGCTGATGGCTACGACCGAAGGAGGAATTCTTCGACCCGGTGTTGAAGCCGTTAAATTCATGTTGATGCACGACCATCAGCAAGTCTTTGCCTGGCATGATGAGGCTAACAGATCTGGTCTCGAGGTATGTTTGGTCATCATAGATCGATTGCTTGGTCCTGCCATGGAGGACAATGCGGCTTCAGAGGTCGGTGGCCTTGCTGCCGAATTGGTTGAGAAGGCCGGCCAGGAGCGCCTTGGTCCTTATTTGGAGCAGTTATTAAGGGCAGTTGCTTCCCGTCTCGTCACTGCCGAAGCTGCACCCTTTATCCAATCATTAATCTTGGTCTTTGCTCGCCTGTCCCTAGTCGGTGCCCAAGACGTTGTAGAGTTCTTGAGCCGAATCGAGCTCAATGGACAAAGTGGTTTACAAGTTGTCCTCAGCAAATGGCTTGAGCATTCTATTAATTTTGCAGGATATGATGAGATTCGACAGAAGTAGGTATCTCTATCATTTTATTGCTACTCTCTAACAGCTTTTAGTGTCATCGCCTTATCTAAAATTTATGCTCTAAATGATCCACGAGTTGTGCAAACAATGGTCAAGGGCGATCTGATCATCCCTGTCAGCGATCGAATTATGACAAGATCAAAAGCCAAACAAAGTGAGTTTGTCATCTGTTCATGCCGTTCAAAATCTAATTATCCCAGACCCCGACCAATACACAATTATCCCCGCTCCCTTAAAGATCATCAAGGTGCTCATCGAAGAGCTTCTGTCTGCCTCCGGAATTCAGAACGCCAGCCAAGCCGCTGCTGCTGCAGAATTCGCGGATGATGAAGGCGATGATGATGGCTGGGAAGACGTTCCCAATATCCTGGATCTCGGTCTAGGTACCACCAAAGCCCAGCTCATGGCATACGGCGATGGATCTTCAAACTTCATCAGACAACGTGACGATGAGACCCAGGCCTATTTAACCGACTTCTTCATCAAGGCTGCAAGTGAGAACACTGCGGGCTTCAATGAGCTATATGGCGCGTTGACGGATGAGGAGAAGTTGAAGCTGAATGAGCTTGCTCATCAGCCGTAAGCTGACCTTCCGTATTATCGGAGGAAAGTGAAAAAGGGAAAGCACATATGGAAAGCAAGAATGGATAAGTACAAACGAGCATGCCCTTTTAGATTTATTCGTCATTATTCCCGACCAGGTAGCTAGTAGCTTCATGCATACCGACAGTAGTAGTATAGCGTAGTTTATTTCTACTCTGATGGCCGAGAGATGAGCTGGCCTATTCATCATCGCAAGAGCTGCGTGGTGAGGTAATAAAATAATCAATAGCATTAGTTCAAAAGCAATTAATGAGAGAAAGCTCCCAGCTGCATCGCATCTTGATGCGACGTTGAAAATGTTTTTTTTATTGATTAGTTGACGAGCAAATTAATCAAGAAAGTAGGAGATCCAGCAACCAGAATCCTTCCTACCCGGCACTTTAATTTGGCTGTCGAAGAAGAACAACAACAATACTACTTACTACCCATTTACCCAAACCGACAAAAGCCATCAAGATGCAGTAGTGGGTGTGGGTTTGGGAGGCGGGGTCGCACACGTGGAGAGAGTAGTCCAAGGCAAAGTCGCCGTCGTGGCTGCAACCCCTGGGATGGTCTCCGCCTTCACCAAGACCGGGATCACAGCCCCTGTATTAAGCGAGAACGTCCGGTGGTTGAGGACTGCGATTGAATGCATCAGTCAGCTCTCCTTTCTTTCCTTCACCAAAAGAAAAAAAGAAAAAGAAAAGGGACCAGAGAGGAAGGACTCACCCGTCAAAATACTACCAATCTCTCCTGAATGGCTAGTGATGGAGATCCAAGTATGCGGATCACTCTGGAACACCTCATCCAGCACCTTCTTACTCCTCAACTCCTGATCCAACGGCACCTCTCCCAGCAACGGTTTCCACAAAAGATCCTCCTCAGAAAAGCCCTCCTCAATCACATACCCAGGGAAATTCTCACGGATATACGTCCGATTACTCCGTCTGTCACACGTATGTCCACTAATGCTCTCCCTGAACAGCTCCTTCACCACCGGCACGAACGGTCTATCCCTCGGCAAGTCCAGCGTTGAAAACGTCACGTTCGCCGTTTCCAAACAGCGCGTCAGCGGAGACGTGTAGTAGGATTCCGGAAGCGGGATTTTCTGGAGCGTGATGCGCGATGCCCAGAAGTCCGCTGCGATTTGCGCTTGCGCGATCCCTGCTGCGTCGATGTGCGCGTCGGCCCAGACAGAGGTCCCGTTGCCGTCTTTCTCTGACCAGTAGCAGTTCCAGGCTGGCGT
This sequence comes from Amorphotheca resinae ATCC 22711, assembly GCF_003019875.1. NCBI lineage: Eukaryota > Fungi > Ascomycota > Leotiomycetes > Helotiales > Amorphothecaceae > Amorphotheca > Amorphotheca resinae. The sequence continues at coordinate 1,020,818 of NW_020194481.1, forward strand.
GCCGTAGTACGTCTCGGCCGCGTTGTGGTAGCCTTCGCCGTGCCGGCCCATGTATAAAAGCTTGTAGTTGGTCAAGGGACCGCTGTGCAGGTTCAGCGAGTTCACGTAGTGAGCGAAACGCTGCCATTGGGTGAAGGATTGAGGGATCTCGTGGTCTGTGGGATAGGTGCGGTTGATGAGTCCGAAATTTGTCGTCGTCTGATGTTATGTTATGTATGTGATTAGAAGCTGTTCTGTTCTGTTCTTTCTTCTCTTTTTTGTTCTTGGGATGGAGGAGTACGTACATAGTCAAATGTGGTAGGGTCCGTACTGGGCTCATCTTGGAGAAAGAATCCAGTAACAGTGGTGTAGTTTATCCAATGCGATCCCAGATGTCCTGGTACCCACGGCGGAGGAGTCGGTTTAGGGGGCCCCTGAGCTGTGCACGTGATGGCCCAGACACCGAGAACGCAGGAAACGAGAGTCTTGAGCGACATGATTGCGGAAAAGGCGAGAGGGAGCTTGGCAAAGCATTCTCTTCTCGAGGATGGCTTCCATCTAGATTTATATCAAACCGTATTATTGATAAGGTATGTACATGACTGTACATTTACCAATAGGACCGAATGTTGAGAAATGTGATCTCACGTCCTATAAGAGACGCACGTGCTTGGCGCACGTGTTCGCGCATATGTCACTTGCCGCTTCGGGATGTGGGGTATAACACGTGATAGCATCGGCTCTGAGGCGCTATGCGATTCTCGGGAATTCGGGATATTTAATGGGGTTCGGTCCGCACCCTTAGCCGATCGGCGTGGCAGGAATATCGGACCTCGGTAGAAGGGTCTTCAGGGGTCCAGGCTCCCTCCGATTTCGAGCCGCATTTTCGATAGTGGCGTGGCGTGGTGGTGGCGGTGGCGGTATTGTCATGCACGTGCTCACTTTCCTAACAAACATCCACATGTCCAGAGATGAGGCTGGAGGTATACCTGAGATGAGATCCTATTGTCTGCAAAAGGGATTTTCAAGTCATAGATAATCTATTAGTCTGGTCAAATCCCTCTTCAAGAAACCCTCAACCCAAAGCGCTCCCCTGGAGATCCCGCCTCCACATAGAGAAACCCATATTGGAGTTGGAGGGACTTCGTCCCGCGAGAAAGCAGCAAAGAACATACCCTGGAAGAAGAAGGAAGTGAAGTGTACATCCCCAATGTTGAGAATTCGTGTCAACATATCAACCCTGAGCCCAACCTCTACAACAACTCCTTGAAAACCTCGAAATCTCATAACCCCATATAAGTACGCCGTCGTTACACCAATGCCTCGTATCCTACACAGCTTAGAAAAAATAGCCCGTAGCTCGACCGTTCTTGCTAGAGCTGAATTTAATGGTCAGGAATTGGACTGACTTGCATATTGTTGACCGATTGTGTGGCCACTTCAATCTGGTCTAGGGAAGTAAGTCAGTACAGCTGCTCTGCTCCTTATTTCGGAATATTAGAACATACCTCGCATCCCGCCCAAAGCTTCGTAAGCTAGAGAGTAGTTCCTCAATGCATCCAAGATCAATCCTAGCCCATCTTGCAATTGACTCAGGAGCTTCGATGCCGGAGACTCTCTCCCATCATCAACAGCTCCAACAAACCCCATGGCTCTTGTCTTGTAACAAAGCATGATCATAGCGTAACTGCTCTGCATGGCACAGCAAGCAAACACCGGCATCATCCTGGGAACCTTGATATCTTTCATGGCTGAGAAAAAATGCATTGGATCGGAAGATGGTGCTGGTTGAGGGTAAGGTAGGCTCTGAAACGAACGCGCGATATTGAAGGATGACTTGAGGCAAACCTTGGCAGAGAAGGTGCTACTGAATGGGAGAATGCCACAATTGGTGGTGGAAGGTGGAGACATCGATGAGTTGGGAGATAGATCCATGTTTGACAACTGGTGGAAGGTGGTACTGCATGAACAGTTGGGTGCCATTGGTGCCTCACTTTGCACTCGTGATTCGGTTGCAGATTTCAGGTCGCAGTGCTTCTTCGTGAAAACTGGGACATCAGAGAAGGCGCAGTATCGATGGAGTTTGATCCTGGCACTGTTCTGATGTCAGAAAAGTGTGCTTCGATAGTTGCATTGATACTCACCTGTTGAGCTTGATCCGTGCGATTCCTCGGAGTGCTTGAGATACTTTCAACTCGGAACTATCCAGCATGACTGGTGGAAAGGATTCCAGTGTCCAAGTATCGGCCTTCGCAATTAAAGGTTCGATGAGCCCTTCCAGTTCAAGCATGCGTTGCCAGATTGCCGATGTGTTCGAGTTCGTCTTCAATGTGACATCCAAGTCAATCACAAACTGGGTTGCGGATACTATGACATGCTGCGCTTGAAGGAAATCTGTCCAAGCCTATACCATGAATGGGATCAGTAACGCGTGTTGAAATCGGCTGTGCTAATAAAATGTAATACCCACCTCAGTGTCGGCGGAGAAGGTTGGGCCCAACGTTGTGAACCGAGGATCGTACAGAAGGATTGGAGGAGGCTGCAGTTATAGTTAGAAAACTTGTATGTTCATCGAGGAACAGGGTAGCCTACAGAGTTGCTAAGAATGGAACCTTGACAGACAGTGATGTACTAGAGCAGTGTAAGTAAAGCATACTTGCCACGATTGGGATAGACTTACAGTCATCCACCACACTCTTCGATTCGCTTCTGCATAATAGCCATCCTCATCGGCTTTGGAATGGAGTCCAAGATTGAGTGCAGCGTTCAGAGCTTGACCAGCTCTGTTGCGCATCTTCGCAATATTCCCACGCTGGGCATACTCGTAAGTGCTGAGCATGAGCAAAGCAATGATGCTTTCATTTTGAAGAGGATTCCGAGGGTGGAAAGGATTCCGATCCAAGGGGTCTATTTCGCGGCTCAATGCCTCTCCTGGTTGAGTATTCGAGTCGACCAGTTCCGACTCAATTTCGATGCTCTCGTACGCGGACTGAGCGAAAGCTTGCGCTTGCTCTCTTCGGAGGTGGACCGATTCGGTTCCGCTTGGATCTGTGTCTTCTGGGTGTGGGATGAGGGCGAGCAGGGCGGAGATGGCAAGGCTGAGTGGAGTTGATGGCTCAAAATCGGCTGCGCTTACACTGTTGAATATCGAATCGGGAGCACGCCGGATGCCAACTTCTGGATTATCGTACACCTGGCCAGGCTCAGGCGCCGGCAGTACTGGGAGATAGGGATGTATATAGGTGTAGTAAGCGGCAAGGCTGGAAACATCAGCTTCACTTGTACATATCGAGGCTCATTCATCTCAAGGTAACTTACATATCTTGATCGCTCGAGTAGACCCGAATACAGGAACGAGGGTGATCGGACTCTGAGCATGAGCCAGTATGGTCGGAAGTATCATATCCACTATCCAGACTCTCATCGCGCGTGGAGAAGATGGCATCAAAGATGAAATCTGTGTCCTCCAGCGACAGATCAAGTTGCCTGAGCCCACCGCCGGGTGCTACCAACCCCAGAGGCTCAGCGAATGAAGCTACGAAGAGTCAATGTGAGTCCTGGTCAACCTAAAAACATGACGGGATAGGGTACTCACCTTGGTTGAACTCAGGGAGGATTGACAGAGAACAGTGGTTGAACTCCTTGTTGTTCGAGGAAGCATCGCCATCAGAAGATGACTGTCTCCTCTTGCGGATTCTCGAACCACCTCTCTTGCTCTGAGTATAAATACAGACCTTTCCTTTGGTCGTACACTAGAGTGACATTGGTGAGACTCAAAGAGCTACAGCAATTGATGAGGGAGATACACATACATTTGAGCAATCGGGCTTGCCATCACATCGTGTACGTGCAGCACGACTGAGGTCGGGTCAGCCCTGGCATGGGACGATATGAGTGCAGTCACGCTCAATACTTACCATTCAAGACACGCGACTTTTACTGGGGGGACAGCGAACTTCTTCCTGGCTGGCTTGGCCGCCTTGGTACCTGAAGCGGAAGTGTTAGAGACCCTCGCCCTGTCGTCGAAGTCATCAGCAAGAGAATCAAGATCCATTTCTCAGGGCCAGATTTGGAGCAGATTGGGAGGGGGGTAGTGATTCAGGGCGGCGCGTTCGCTGGGATAGAGAGGCGTCATGGTTGATGTTATAGATATATATAGATGCACTCCCATCCTGGGCGCCATGTCGGCCCCTCCAAATAAGCAGCTGAGGAAATGTGCTCACACACGATAAGAGGAGTGCAGGCGTTCCTGGGGGTGGTGTTGCAGTCGTACAAAAGATAAGGAAAGCAAGCAACTCACATCTCTTTCCAGATGATCCTTTCCCTTGTCTGCCAGGATGGTAAGGAAGGAGAGTTGGTTATTCGCTGCGATTCATGCTTTCTTCTTGCCCCCGTCGGGATTTGAAGCACGCGCTCCGGGATTTGAACTGGCTCGACGTTGACGAGCGGGAGCGCTGCGGCGGAGTGGCGCGTGCCAGGAGCGCAGAAAGTACGGTTGGTTGCACGGAAGCACCACGCCGGTTCGAGGCTTGTCTCACGTACTATGTAGTATATTAGTAGTATTAGTAGGACCTCCTCGGCTCTGGAGAAGGGGGGAGCAGGTTTTTAAGTAAGAGAAAGGCTCTTAGGAGTTGCAGATCGAATCTATCTGACTAAGGATCCTGGAATGAAGTCTCTTAAGTCGGGTCTGCGCGATGAGTTTCGATGGTTGATGTAGTTAAGGTACAATGTACACATGTCATCCTTGAAAGGAACGGTGGCCGTGGCGGCTGACGTCACATCAGGGCACGTTCCAGTCACGTGATCATTCCAGGATCGATCTCGGCCGGATGGAACCCGGGGGCTGGAGGAACAGTGGGCTGATTCGCTTTCGTGGACTCTGTCTGGACTCTGCATTCTGCAATCTGCACTCTGCTTGGAGCAATAGTCAAATGAGATGGATCGATCCATCCCCCTGGCCTTACCTTATCTACGGCGCCTAAATCAGCCCCCGTCGTAAGCTGGTCCCGCTCGCACATTCGACGAGGCTCAGGAGAGAGAAGAAATCGGATCATTGTTTTCTGTCAACATAATTTCCATATTGCCCTAAATTCTCCGCGGCTCCAGCAGACAAAACGATCCTGGTTATCGAAACAAGAGCGCCGAAATAACAGTATGCCTTTTTGGTACAGTCAGGGTATGGGCCTTCACTCCTACTCCTGCATTTGGAGAGCATATAGCTCTGTGGTCTGGAAAACACAAACCTCCCCCGTCTATTCGTCGCTGAAGGCAACATTCACACCCGGCTTGGTGTTCACGCTCAGTTGGCTACCCAACATCAGTTTCCGGCCCATGAAAAAGGGGAATTCCACTTACAAGATATCAGGTCTAGAGTAGCTTCCCACTGGGTCAAAATCCATTCTAGATTCTGCCAGTTCAGTGAGGTTCAAGGTGGCGTATAGAATTCCTTCCTTGTCCACCAGTGGCTCAACGATGAATTCTCCGAGGGGTCCAACAATGCAGGATCTCCCGTGGTTCAGGATGTCATCCTTGGCCCAAGGCAGTCCTTCAGGGTTGCGGTCGTGGTGGCCGGGGGTGAATGGTGGATAGTCAGCGGGGAAATCGGAGACCTGGCGCCTGCGTCAACATAATTCCTTCTTTATTGAAAGGAGAGGGGTCTGAGAAGGTGCTACCTTGCAGAATTGGTTCACTGAGATAACGAAGCATCGGCCCTCCTTTGCAATGTGCTGCATGGAAGCTACCCAGGCAGGCAGGTCGTCTGCATTGGGAGCGATGTAGATTCTGTAGAATAAACCCATTAGAACATCGTACCACCCGAGACAAAGAGGACTGGATCTTACTGGACTCCGCGTTGATATAAGGCCAGTCGAGCAGCAGGCATGTAGTTCTCCCAGCTAAATCGGCGTTAGAAGAGGGTTCAAATCAGGAGTATAAAAGAGCGTACCAGATCAATCCCCCAACCTTGCCATACTCAGTGTCAACGACCTCGAGGCCATCTCCCGAGCCTCGTCCCCATACCAGGCGTTCTGCAGCCGTTGGAATAAGCTATTGAATTATCAGCGATTATTTCTATTTCGCCCATGTGATCTTCCCCTTACCTTCCGGTGCTTCGAGAGCAGGGCTCCATCCTTGCCAATGAGGAGCGCACAGCAATAGAGTGTGCCTCCATCTTTCTCAATAATTCCAATTGAGAGGATGACTTTGTTCTCCCGTGCAATGCCGCAGAGCGTGTCGAACTCGGGGGACGGCACCGCGAGCGAGGATTCGTAGTATTTCGCATACCATTGGCGCCCTTGCAATCCTTACTCAGCGCGGTCGCAACAACATGAACAAAAAACGACGCGACATACCTCGAGGTTCACGAGTTCCAATGGTCGCATCAAACGCGTACCTCCATGGATACGCAGACAGGAAAGCTTCAGGGAAAGCTACCAGCTCCGCGCCTTGCGACGCTGCTTCTGCGGTGAATTGAGCGACCTTTTGCAAGCTCCCATGGAGGTCGAACGAGACTGGGGAGGCCTGCACCGCTGCTACCTTGACACTCTGCGCTCGAGCCATTGCGATGAATGATCAACTCGATCGATCGATACAGCGGGTTGAAGGGAGGATGGGATATACATGATGAATTCCTCTGTCTGTTGAGTCTTGACTCTTATTTTCTGGTATTTACCGAACTCCCACCGGGCTGAGGCTGTTGGCGCAGATGCCGATCGTTTCCGTCACGCCCCCGGGATTTGAAAGATATGGCCTCCCCAAGTCAGTCAGTTTGGCCCATGGGGGGGCGTCATGTAACCCAGTCGCCGAATCGAGGGGATTGAGAACCCACATATGCTTTTCTTACAGTAAGTAGCCCAGTGGCTGAGGGATTCCGTCTTGTCTCTTCTCCGCAAGGAGTTTTTATTTCTGCTGGTTGCGGCTGTTAGAAATCCCTTGGCTGGGTTTCCAACTCGAGGCCCCAAGTATATATCAAATCACTGGCAGTGTCCCCGGATTTTATACACGTGTTTTGCTCTTCTCTCCTCTCCCTCTCTCTCTCTCTCTCCCCTCTCGAAATTAATGACCTTGCTCTCTTATACTCAATAGCAAGTTATGCCAAGCAAAATGAGTACGATATAGCTTACCACATCCTCCTTGGACCTTTTTGGCTGATTCTCGCCTAGGTATAGTTCTCGATCATGTCCCGAGTGAGACGAATGAATACTTGCGTTTCGTGAATGATCAAAAACTCGCTCGAGTTGAATCGTTCCAACTGGAGTCTGGCGTCGAGTTGACTGATGTAACGGTTGCCTACAAGACCTGGGGCAAGCTCAACGCCAACGGCGACAACTGCCTGATTATTTGCCATGCCTTGTCTGGCAGCAGTGATGTAGAAGACTGGTGGGGGCCTTTGTTGGGCTACGGAAAGGCCTTTGATACCTCCAGATTTTTCGTCTTCTGTGCAAATGTTCTCGGTTCTCCCTATGGCACTACCTCGCCATTGAGTAGGAATCCAAAGACAGGCCGTCTTTACGGTCCAGAATTCCCACAAACATCCGTCCGAGACGACGTTCGGTAAGTACAATTCTTTTTTAATTCCCGTGGGTATTTACATTCTAACGTCCCGTAGTTTGCACAAACTCGTTCTCGATGCTCTGGGAGTCACCAGCGTCGCAGCTGTAGTTGGAGGTTCTATGGGCGGCTTTTTAACCCTCGAGTGGCCCCTGTGTTTTCCGGGCTACATTAAAAACATCGTTCCCATCTCAACCTCTGTTAATCACGACGCCTGGGGAATAGCCTGGGCTGAAGCGCAAAGACAATGCGTTTTTGCGGACCCCGCCTACCAAGACGGCTACTATCATCCAACTCCTGCCACTCAACCAGCATCAGGACTTGCGGCAGCTCGAATGGTTGCCATGCTCACGTATCGTTCTTCACCCTCCTTCCACGCTCGCTTTGGAAGGTCTCCTGCTGCAAAGGATGGCCGGAAACCAAAATCTCCAAATAGCGTTCCAAACAGCATTCCAAACGGTGTTCCAAATGGCGTTCCAAATGGTGCCCCGAATGATGTTCCGAATGGCGTTCCAAATGGCGTTCCGAATGATGCTCCGACTGATGTTCCGAATGGCGTTACCAATGGTGTTACTAATGGCGTTGCTCAGGATAACTTGCTCCCTCAACCAGCACCACTAGATACCCGAAGAGACAGCAAGATCTCTGAAGAAGCGAAAGTTGTAGAAGGCAAAGCAGTGCGCCCGACATTTACAGCGCAGAGCTACCTTCAATACCAAGGTCAGAAGTTTGTTGGCCGTTTCGATGCCAACTGTTTCATACATCTCACTCGAAAAATGGATCATCACGATCTCACCAGGGGGAGAATCAAGGAGCAGCAGGGGGATGGCGTTCAGGATTCATCGGACGATGCCCTTTTATCTCAGGTCTTAAGCATCGTACCGCCGAAATCCCTGGTTGTTGGGATAACATCCGATGTGCTATTCACGCCCGAGCAACAGGATGTACTTGCTAGAAATTTGCCAGAGGCGTCGCTGGTCATGATACCTTCCGCCCAAGGACACGATGGGTTTTTGTTGGAGTTTGAAACTTTGGGTCCCTTGATTGACGGGCATCTAAGAGAGCGGTGCCCCTGGGTTTACGAAGGCCCTCCGCTGGTTGTTGAAGATTCGAGGAAGGTGGTCAAAGATAGTCTCTTCGGGGAGGTTGAATCTGGCTGGTGATGAATAGACATTTGTATTCCAAACATGGCTATAGACTTTGAATTACTATATCTCCCGATTTGGTACCATACCTATCTACTCGAGTGATGCAAGTTTCCAGAGATGGGAATTGTTCGCTGCTGTTGATTTGCCACGCTAGTTATCTCGAATTCCGGCTGACCATCTCACAACAACAGGCGCTTCGTGGTATCCTCCAAGTCGAATGCATTTCATGTTCATTTATTAAATCTCCGAGATAATTCCTAGACACAGTAATCAGGTGGATAATTGACTTTATCACGGATTTCGACGCGACGTCGAGGCTCCGCTTTCCCCTGGTAGAGGATTCAGATTTCAGATCCCGATTCCCGATTACTCGAACCCCGGTACTCTGCCTTCCTCAATTGCCTCACCCTCCCCCACGCCAGACGCCAGGCAAATACAGAAGGCTGACCCCGAAACCATATACAAAGTGGTCGGCACTTTGGGCCGCTCGAGGTTTGTACTGTCCAGCTTCACTTTCTCTCTTTTTCTTTTGGTATACCCCCTTTCTTTACAGTCATCTATCTATTCGCTATCGTCGGTCACCATGAGTGTCGTTCTTCAACAAGGGAAGCCGTGGATCGTCCAGAAATATGGCGGGACCAGTCTGGGAAAGCTGCTCCCCGCCATTACTGGAACCATCATCCCTCAATATCTGAAGGATTATAATGTTGCGGTCGTTTGCTCGGCCCTGTCCGGCACCACCAAGTCCATGGGAACGACGAGTCTCCTTCTGCAGGCCATTGATTACACCATGGGGCCCTTGAGAAACCAGACCGAGCTGAATCGCACGATTGATGTTATCAAGGACCAGCATTTGGAAGCGAGTAGAGTGATCCAGTCGCAAGTTGATTACGCGGGCGATGGAAACATCTTTGAGGAACTCGACGCAGGGATCCGGAAGGACTGTGAGAAACTGCGCAGTTTCCTCGCTGCCGCACAGGTTGGAAAACCACCCAACTGGTTGGTATATGTGGTCCGCTAATAAGAGTAGACGATCGGAGAAGTCTCTGCGCGATCAAAGGATCGAGTTCTAGCTACGGGCGAAAAGTTGGCATGTCGGCTGGTCGTTGCATCGCTGATGAGCAGAGTGAGTGGTGGAAATGGCTCTATCTGAGTTGACACCCTTCCTAATCTTCTGCAGGGAATCGAGGCAAAGATGGTCACACTCGAAGATATAGTCGAGAAGGCATATTCGGATGACCTGTACAAGCAGAGGGTCGCATATGATGAGCTCGGCCCTCACTTCTTTGATCAGCTGGCTGTTGAGATCGGGAAGCGGCTCGAAGCATGCGGGGAAGCCGTGCCTGTCGTCACCGGTATGTTCAAAGTCATATATACTTCTTACCATGCCGCTAACTATCAAAGGCTTCTTTGGCATGATGCCTACCTCCATGTTGCAAAGTGTTGGTCGCGGGTATTCCGACCTTTGCGCCGCGATGTGTGCCGTGAGCACATTTGCCGCTGAGTTGCAGATCTGGAAAGAAGTTGATGGTATTTTTACTGCGGACCCAAGAAAGGTCCCCTCGGCTCGACTGCTTGCCACAGTGACGCTGGAAGAGGCCTCCGAACTTACATACTACGGCAGCGAGGTTGGCTTTCTTTCCTTGATACTCTTTACATTATGCTTTTGGCGGAATACATCATTCCCACCAACCTGGGAAGATTATAGTCTAACCGACTGTAAAAACAGGTCATCCACCCCTTCACAATGCAACAAATTCGCAACGCCAACATCCCTCTACGGCTGAAAAACGTCAAGAATCCCGAAGGAAATGGGACCATCATCTATCCATCACAAACCGGCACCAACTCACCAAAGTCAGAATCAGAAGCTTCGTCTGTGTCTGGAAGCGTTTCAGACTCTGCCATTTTTTCCTTCATGAGCGCCAACGGTTACTATGGAAAATCGCAAAGTCGTCGCGCACCCACCGCCCTGACGACGAAAGACAACATTGTGTTGATAAATATCCAATCGAATCGCCAGAAGAAGTCCCATGGTTTCTTGGCGCAAGTGTTCAACAAACTTGATGAAGCCAACGCAGTTGCGGACCTGATCACTTCGAGTGAGCAGTCAGTCAGCCTAGCCATTTCGTCCCTGGAGGATGATGCCGTGAAGCTTGACAGGCTGATAGCGAGCCTTGAGAAGTGTGGCAAGGTATGTCTAAACTCTCCTCTGCTCTTGAGCGCTTTTGTTGATCATATCTCCCGTCTTAGGTTGAGGTTCTTCAAAACGTGGCAATCGTGTCAGTCATTGGTCACAAGATGAGAAACATGGTTGGTATCGCTGGTAAGAGATCCTTTCACAATCTTCGGTATACCGGGATCTGAACAATGTACAGGTGAAATATTCTCTAAGCTGGCCAGCGGCGGCGTCAACATCTATCTCATTGGACAAGGAGCTAGTGAAATCAATATCTCGTAAGGACCCTTCACTTCTCAAACGTGGAGCGCATAATGATAACCATCCGATCAATAGGCTTGTGGTTCAGCGGGACGATGCACTACTTGCCATGGACATTATCCATACCCACGTTCTGGGCATTTCAAAACACCCAGAGCATACTCCCATCGTACAGAATAGCCTCATGAAAGGTAAGCGATATGATATGACTTCTCCCCTCAAGCCTGCCACTGACCAATCAACAGGGCCCTGGCTGTTCTGAGAATTTAGAGTTTGTTTTAGGGGGATCGTGGTAATTTTTGGCGTTAAAGGGGCGACCGGTTCGCATATTGGCTGCTTTGTTGCATTGTATCGCATACCTCCCAGACTTCGTAGATAGACGAATATCCACCGTATTGAAGACGCACAATGACATGTGGGCTTATCTCCGTCGCAGCACCCCTCATCACCCCTCAGCACCCCTCTATCTACCTAGCTGATGATCTGGAGGCCCCGGAAACCCCATTCCATGGAGGGGTTGAGGAAAACTGATAAGGCTCGGACCACGGACTGAACCGCTGCAATGTGAAGTGCTGCGGCTATGCCCGATCAGCTAGATGATCAGCCCGCGTCTCCCAGCCGGTTCCCAATCATCTCTGATAGATCGGCATGTCTAGATCTGAAAAGGGATTCTCTCGGGCTTCTCTCGTCGAGGGATGTTCATGTTCATGTTCATGTACAGTAAAGGGGAGAGGGCCTCGGCACGGCGCCGCAGTCGTTGGACAGCCTCGCTTACTCTCTATGGGGCAAGGGGCGCCGTCTCCCGTTTAGCGACGAACCGGTTCGCGGTTCGCGTCTTATCTTCGGGATCTGAACTGCAAACCCATGAATGATGGACGATGGATTGATGGATAATGGATCCGCCCCGCCTTCTTTGCTTATCTCTGCTTCACATGAGTTGACCATCGAGCATGGCTATTTTCGACCCGGCGGTGTTAGCAGCGCTGCGTCGAATTCCACATAACCCTCGGTGTTTGACCTGATGGCCTTTGCAGCCTCAAAGCGTGAGCATGTCGGAGATGGGCCTCGTGAGACGGGATTCGGAGAGCACCAGATTACGTTGGCGATAAGGAACCAGAGGAGAGGGGTGAGAAGTCAACAACTTATATATACTGTGTGTGCTTAACAGAGCTCGTGTTTCATCATCACTCATAGCCATCAAGCCTCACCTCCTCGCCTCGCCTCGCCTCTTCTTCATCTCCTCCATCTCCTTCATCTTCAGACACCTACCTCCTCCTCTCAAGCTTCTCTTCTTCTCAAGCCCTAACAAAACCGCCGCCATGCCTGCCTCAGGATCTCTCAGAGGGGTCACCAAGTAAGCGCCCCCCCTTTTCTCCTATCACGTGCCATCACCCCGCTGACCCCTTTTCCTCAGAGCCCCCAAGTTCGAGACCATCCAACTCCACGGTGGTCAAGAGCCTGACCCAATCAACGGTTCCCGAGCCGTCCCCCTTTTCCAGACATGTTCCTACAACTTCATGGACGCCGCCGATGGAGCCAGCAAGTTCGCATGGCAAAAGGATGGATACGTCTACACCCGTATGGGTAACCCAACCATCTCCATCCTGGAGCAGAGAATGTCTATGCTTGAGGGAGGTGTCGGTGCTGTTGCCACCGCCTCCGGTCACGCTGCTCAGGTATGTTCTCTCAAATCTGATATCCAGGGGGCCTCGCTAACTGAGCTCCTAGTTCATGGCCATCACCTCAGTTATGGAGGCCGGCTACAACTTCGTCAGCACCAGTTGGTTGTACGGTGGAACCTACAACCAGTTCCGTGTCTACATGAAGAAGTTCAAGATCGATGTCAAGTGGGTTGAGGGCCAAGACCCCAAGGACATCGCGGCTGCGATTGATGACAAGACCCGTGCCATCTACATCGAGACCATCGGTAACCCCAAGCACAACGTCCCAGATATCGCCGCCATTGCCAAGGTTGCCCACGATGCTGGCATCCCCCTGATCGTCGACAACACCTTCGGTATGGGTGGTTACGTCCAGCGCCCCATCGAGCTCGGTGCCGACATCGTCACCCACTCCCTCACCAAGTGGGTTGGTGGTCACGGTACCTCCATGGGTGGTATCGTCATCGACGGTGGCCACTTCGACTGGTCGAAGAGTGGCAAGTTCCCCGGCTTCACTGAGGCCGCTGATGGTTACCACGGCATGAAGTTCTGGGAGACCTACGGATACAAGGCCCTCGCTGCCAAGCTCCGCATGGACGCCATGCGTGACTTGGGACCATGCATGTCTCCCTTCAACGCCTGGCTCTTCCTCATGGGTCTCGAGACCCTGTCCATCCGTGGTGAGCGCCACAACCAGAACACCCTCGCCTTCGCCCAATGGCTCGAGGCTCACCCTCTCGTCAAATGGGTTCTGTACCCCGGTCTGAAGTCCCACCCCGACCACGAGTACGCGGCCAAGAACCTCAAGAACGGATTCGGTGGTGTCCTGACCTTCGGTGTTGCCGGCAACATCGAGGAGGTCAGCGCCGTCGTCGACAACCTCAAGCTCTGCAGTCACTTGGCCAACGTCGGTGACGCCAAGACCCTCATCATCCACCCCTGGAGAACCACCCACCAGCAACTGCCCGACGAGGAGAAGATCCAAGCCGGTGTCACCCCCGACCTGATCCGTGTCTCCCTGGGTCTCGAGCACATCGACGACATCATCCACGACTTCCAGCAGGCTTTCGACGCGGCCGGTCTGACCGCCAAGGGCCTGGAGAAGAAGACTGCGGCGTAGGGTAGGCGAAGGAGCGTTAATGATTTCACGGTTCTTTTCATAGTTTCTCTACTTGAGCACTTGAGCCTTGAGGGTTCCTCTGTCGATGATTCTTGTTGGTACAGGAGTAGTAGTAGCGAATTTCGATGCCTCAAATAGATTATTACCCATCCAGACATCTATCTCCCAGTCCACCCATCAATCTATCGTGAAATCAACCCCAAATCCCTTCTAAAGAATAAATTCCACCCGTACCCTATACCCCTCCCCTAATGATAACCACTCAACCACCCTCACAAAAAAGGGGGTTCGTCCCATCGCCTCTCGCTTACCTACCTTACCCAACCCACTTCAATCACGTGCCCCCACCATCCGTTCCTCCCGAATCGTTTCCCCATCAAGCCGAAAAGTTCCGCATCATGCACTCTTACCTAAAACACCGAGACTCCGTCTTCCCGCTTACCTAACCTTTTCCATCGGGATCTGAAGTTTGCGCCTTTTTATTTTCCAGTTTATCCAATTTTTTCCCTCTCTTTCTTTTTGATGGGATAAAAAAAAAAGAAAGAAAAAAAATGGAGAGAGACCGGGATTCCGGTTTGATATCCGTATCCGTGAGATCCGTACCTACCAATCGGGGGGGTGGGGAATGACATGAGAGGGGAGTTTGGTGGGAATAAATTAAAAATGGTGAGGTTTTGGGGGGTTTGCGTGGGTTTGAGGGCTTTTGAAGGGGAAAGGGGGGGAGGGGGGTTTTGTAAAAGCTATTGTTTTTATTTTGTGTTGCGTCGTCCAGTCGGAAAAGGGGAAAGCAAAAATTGTGCCCATCCACCTCTAGGTCAGGTCTGGTCTGGTTTGGAGTAACACCGTGAAAAGAACCCAAACCAAACCAAACCAAACCAAATCCCCTTTCAAAAGCACATGGTGAAAGAGATCAAAATACGGTGACTTCCCTCTCATTCATGAATGAATGAGTGATAAATATACGAGGATTCAAGTTTCTTTTTCACCGCTTCTTATATATATAGACAAGTTTTGAGAAGAGAACTTTCTGTGATTGTGCTGTTTGTTGGACCTCCGAGGAATGAATGGATGGATGGTTAGGTTGGAAGCCTTTATTATTTATGCATACATCATTATTAAGGTAAATAGGTGTAATAAATAGTAAAGGAGGAGTAGGAGTTTCGAGGACCCAGAACCATTAAACATTAACTTCTTCTTCACAATATAATATGTAAATCATTGGTTCTGGTATGTATGTAGCATACCTTGCCAGCAAAGACATAATAACCTGAGGTATGTTTCTTGCGTAACTACCTTAGGTGTAAGGTAGATTGGAAGTCTGAATAAGGTGAGGCTGAAGCGACGTGCTAATCATCTTAGCACGCAAGTTTGGCCCTGTACGACATCAATCCTGCAGGGGGGAGGCTTCGCTGTAAGCCAATCATTACGAGTGGCTAACGCCCCCAGATTTGAGGCTCCTGCGGAGGGGATTCGTGGAGATGAGACACGTGCGCTGCATGCAATCAACGGGAGACTCCGATCTTTAGAGCGCTGCGGGGCATCTAATCATAAATTCGGGATATCATATCATGCTATGCGGCTCGAACTCCTCTTCCCGACTAACCCCCGTAGGACGATCATTCCTTCCTGCACTACAGCCCATCGCACCGTGCTCAGATGCCTCGCCATAACCCGTGGTAAATCCCCCGTCCTGTATTTCGCCGCCACCTTCCATAGATCCTCCGATTTTGAGCGCGTCATCGCACTAACGAGAGCGTTCATCTCGGCCCTGCAATCCCACTCCGTATCCTCATCATTCGCACTCTCGTCTTCGCTCTCCCCGGTATGGCCTTGGCTTTCGTCCGCTTTGCTCGAGATTTGGAATGCCCAGCACGTCAACGTTGCGAGATACAGGCACCAGGGGTAATGAAACACATCGTCAGCGTCCCAATTCTGCAGCTTCCGGATCCCATCTCGGAGGATGCTCGCTGCGTGTGTAGCTGCTACCATAGCGGGTTGCGACCCAACTTTCGCCCACTGCTTTATGCGTTGCCGTGAGCGTTCGCGGTCAGCTTTCATAACTGGCCGCCCAATGATGTGGTTTGCCCCGGCGTAGATTTGCATGTCGATGATGTCGACGTGCAGCGTGATGTATGCGGCGTGGTATATGGCTAGAGTAGAGGTGTTTAGGCGTTGGAACTCGCCTTGCTCTCGTGGATTACCTTCGAGGGATAGGAGCTTCTCTTTGCTGTATGTATCGTAGTCCGCTTTCCAGGCATCATATGAACGCGCGATGCGTGACTGCCACGACTCATTCTTGCCTGTTATAGCCATACCTGCTGTGGGGTCAATATTTGTTTGGTGCCAGAGTGGATAGTCTCGTACCTAATGAAGTCTGATCCCTTCGATTCAAATCCCAGGCAACAGACATTAGCCCATGAAGCATGAGGAGCCTCGAAAGCGAATTTAATTTTGGAATCCATAGCCCGGATTCTGGATTGATGTATGCCTTGAGAACAGATAGATACGCTGGAGACGGCTGCCTTAGTGAGCTAGTTTCGTACCATTCTTCAGCCGTATCAGCTTCCCAGACTGCTGAGTCCCAAGGGAGCGTGAGCTTAAGCTCTGCAGCATTCATGCAAAGCGACTGGGAGAACAGCACTGCATGCTGTGTATCCCACATAAAACAGAGGAGAGCCAGTCTGTCCGTCGTATTAGCCTTGCTACGTGGAGGGAGCGTTTTGGCATTTACCTTCTGCGTTGTTCGGCATCTACTTCTGCCCTCCATCTGGTATCGAGATCGACTTCTTGACTGAACTTTTGACAACGGGCTGACTGGCAGTCACTCCTTCGAATAAGACTAAACTCACATCAGTTGATATTCAAATGAGACTACTCTCTTTCGAGAACGCTTTCGGCGACGGTACCCATGCCGATGATCGGTCTTCTATCACCTGAAATAGAAAAGACTTACTTAATCAGAAGACCGTGGAACAGATGCGACATATCGTGTTGCAATTGTCCCGCACGGGATTTCCCAAAGCATTCTACCAGCAGAATTGTCTGCAACATCCACAGAGTAGGTCGAGGATGGAAGGCTATGTGTGAGAATATCTGAGTACGCATGATGTTGTGGATATAAATGGCAAACAGATGATCATCATCACTACTATAAGTTGCTCCCAGTTGTAGAACCGACGCCAACAGTAAAGGATCAACACGAGCAGGGTCAAACGTCGCTTGGTGGAGAAGCGGATAAGAGACGTTAAATCGGGTGAAAAATAAGTCAGAGAAGTGTTGCAAGATTGGAAGAGATAACAACGGATGATATCTTGATATCTCAGATCCGTCGGAATTTTTGGGATGAGCCTGGTCAATAAGACATAGAAGTCCCTCCCGGGCGTTTTCATCGATGATAGGAAGCTTTCGTGATTGCCTCGACCGCTTAGAGTGGAAGTCCTGACTCGACCTCGAATCTGGTGGGGTTGGAATATATCGATCATTGATCGAACCAAAGCTATGACTACGCTCCGATGTGCTTCTATTGTGGTGCTCCGCGATGGGTTGAGTTGTATGAAGCTCCAAATTCTGTGGTACATGTAGCGATTCAGTAAATGATGAGCTGATTGCCCCCGACCCTCGTGGAGAACCGAATCTGAGAGCGAATTCTGAGTTTGAACCTGATATACTGGCTCCACAATTCGACTGAGTCATCTCTCTTTCTGTATGCGATGTATTGATCTGATGGGGCTCAGGAAATGTCTCAGGAAAAGGGGCAGAGACACCAGCGCTACCCATTGTCAGTTCATTCGGAATGTTCTGCGCCGAATGTACAGTAGCTTCGTTGGCTATATTGTTGTTGAAGGTTGCAGCTGGTGAGGACTCATTAGAGAACAGCCAGCTGTAATAATTCATAGTCGTGAACGGCATGTTGAACGAACTGGCTGTGAGGCAGTTAGTCATCACACTTCCGAGAACACTTTACTAAATGAAGCCCACCTGTATCCGGACCAAATATATCGTCGTAAGGGAGATCACTGTTCAGGTATGATTGGTCCTGAAAAGGCTGGTAACCCCATGACGCATTGCACAAGAAGTCGTAAGGATCCAAGCCAGAGTTCTCCACTGGGAGTGCGGCTTCGATACTGTCCAGCGGCCATTGATCCATCGACGCCGAAGCTTGGAGGTTATGTGAATCTCCCAGGACATCGGATCCAAACGCATCTGGCGACTCATTTGAGACTCGGTCCAACGATCGCGGTGGCGATAGAGGTGTTGATGTCTGATTAGGAGGGCGGATATCTGAGTCACGCTGGGTCTGCCTTTTCGACGACGAGCTGTCGCTCTGTGAAGCTGAACGCTTCTTCTTGTTGTGTTCATGCTCAGGCCTTTTCCGGGCTACAATGGCGCCAGTCGAATCTCTCCAGAGGCGTTTCCGGGTGAGAAGTTTCCCCAAGCCTTCGCCTCCAGCCTCGTCGTCCTTTTCCTTATGACGAGCCATGTGCCTATCTGGCCAAGGTTTAGCAAGATAGACTTCTGGGGGAGTCTGGGATTCGTGACGCACCTAGTAGATCCGGCCGCTTGAAGACCGCACTGCATCTTTGGCATGTGGTGCCGCTGCCCTGGTGGTTCAGTGCATGGCGGTGGAGGTGCTCCGCACGAGAGAAGGATTTCGTGCAGTTTCCCCACGTGCATCGGAACTCCTTCCAGTGAGTCGTGGTGGAGGATGCCGCCCTGGGAGGTGGTGCTGTGGGTGATTCTGATTCTGTCATTGGAGTTGTGGTGGGGTTATGGGATGAAATATGGCTGAGCACTACTCATGGTGATCAGTAAGGTAAGGTAGCTCAGGATGTGAAGTTGGGGGAATGATGCTGCATCCATTATTAAACCATCCTGGATTCCTGGGCAAACGGACTCCGTTATCGTTATCTTGCAGACGGAGGTATAACGGCGCAATCTACGCGAGGCAATTTTACGCGGAATATCCAAATGATAAGATACGGGAGGTAAAATACGGAGTATTCCGTAATATCACCCTACGTGATGCCCTCTACGTTGATTGGCTGTGGCCCTCCTTTTCCCTTCCTTTTGTTCTCAACACCATCACTGCATGCCCGCACCCCCTTCGGCAGAACGGAACATTCTCGCCTCCAGATTCCTCTGCTTAGTGGGATGTCACATGTGAGAGTCATCATTGATCGAACAGCTCTATTTCATCTGCAATGTAAATGTTTCTACGGTGTATCTAAAGTCCATTTTCCAACGCCTATAGCTGACGATGAGCCGATGATCAAGTCGCCACCGCTGTGGGCTCATAAAAGCTGTAGTCCGTGTATCCCTTTGTAGGGGGGTCGGCTCCATAGAAGGTTGATCGATCATAAGCGTTGAGGGGAAGGCCCTCCGCCAACCTCTTTGGCAGATCAGGGTTCGAAATGAACAATCTCCCCATGACGATCGCATCAGCATTGTCCGCCACAAGCGCGCCTTCTGCGTTATCTCTGTTGTAGTTTCCTGCCGCAAGGAACTTCACTCCTCCTTTCGCGAGAATGTGACGGAAAGGCACAAGTGAGTTGACAGCTGAGACCTCCTTGCTCGTCGCGTCTCCGGTTGTCTTGGCCAAGTTCGCTATCTTCTCCTGCTCAGAGAGAATCTCGTCGAAGCGCGGCTCGATCATGTGGACATATGCTACTCGGTTCTCGGTGGGAAGTTCAGCGATCTGTTGGCAGAGATATGCCCAGTGCACGTTGGGGTTCGAGTCGCGGGTATCTTGATAGTAGTTGTATGGCGACAAACGGATCCCGACCTTCTCAGGACCAATGGCTGCAGTGACGGCCTTGATAACTTCCAAAGGAAAGCGACAACGCTTCTCAATCGAACCGCCATATTCATCAGTCCGGGTGTTGACATTGTCATGGAGGAACTGGTCAAGGAGGTAGCCGTTGGCTCTGCGACGGATCATCAGTTACATGCTGTTGGTGGCAGAGTAGGAGGAAGCAAGCGCTTACCCGTGAATCTCTACGCCGTCAAATCCTGCCTCGACACACTTCTTTGCAGCATCCGCAAAATCGCTGACAACGCCCTTGATCTGGTCGACAGTCATTGGCTTAGGGGGAGTGTCAGAGTACTCCGCGCCAGTGAGAGCCTTGCCCGTGATGGGAATATCAGAAGAGCTCATCGTTGTGTTTCCCTCAATCAGCGAGGGGACAGTGGCGCGTCCAACATGCCAAATCTGGCAAAAGATAAAGCCGCCCTTGGCATGAACCGCATCTGTTACACGCTTCCATGCAGCAATCTGGCCTGGCGTGAAGACGCCGGCGACACCTGGGTATCCGGAACACTACAATTGTCAGCATGAAATCCGGGAGCCCAGAAAGAGGCTTGAAACTTACCAATCGGCTGATATTGGTAGCCTCGGTCAGCAGAAGTCCTCCTTTGCTGGCGCGTTGGGCGTAGTATTCAACCATAATGTCACCGGGAGCCCAAATGCCCTCCGACTCTAGCTCCCCTCTCATACGCGTGCATGGCGCCTGCACGATTCTGTGCTCCAACTTCACAGCACCGATCTGAAGGGGCGAGAAGAGGGTTGTTCCTGCAAGCGGCTTGAAGGCCGTGGTAGAAGCTGCTTCAGACATGGCTGCGGTATGGAATCGGGAGACGGCGCGAGAGAGAGAAGAGGAGGAGGAGGAGAATGATCTGAAGAGAAGTTTCGCCTGCATGCCCGCGTACATGTAGAGCTTTCTTGAAAACGCAACCCTGCAGATGGTGTACCTGAGCTACGGGAGATTCAGCATACCGTGCAAGGCTCTCCTGGTCACCCGCGACCCCATCCGGGGCTAATTTAGCTATGCCGACGGAGGAGGAAGACCTTTGACCCCGCAGCGCAGCAATTTGCCCCTCTTCCGCGCAGAAACATTGGTGTGTTGAGACACTCCCATCCCACTTGCCTAGAGATGAGCATCCGCAACATGCGAAATGCTTAACACCGCCGATGCCAAAGGTGGGCCGTAACAGCGAAGAGGTCAAGACTCCATGCGCCTAAGGTGGGGGTGGGGGTGGGTCCTCAGGCACAACATCCCCTTATCGGGCGGCTAGCCCCGACCGACCCCATCTTTGAGCAGCGCTAGCCATGACTAGCAATCAGCCGCTCTGTCCTTATCCAAAACTCGCCGAAACCTGTCAACTTTCGCATTCGGCCGGATCACGTGATATATATATAATTTGGCTGTACGGGGTCCCGGTATTGTACCTTACATACCCCGTAATTCTGGAAGCTGATAGTCCCAGGCCAGAAGATCTTCCATGCGGCTGGACCATAGCCACGGAGATGCAGGTCTGGGTTTGCTCTGCAGATGTCACTGGCATTACTCAAATCTGGCTTCGAATTTGCGGGGTGCATAAAATCACGTGACTTTGCGGTCACGTGCTATATAGGTTTCTCCCATAATAAGTTTCAGGCCCTGGAATAGCAGGAAGGTGGCCGTCACATTTAAACGGCTTTTTTAATTTTAGAAAGTTCCAAAGAAAATAATTCTGCCAAAGTGAACATATCTCACGTGAACTCTGAAACTGACGTCTCAACCCTAAATATTACTCAGCTCCCTTACCGAAGCCCTTTGGCTATCAGATTAATTAGTAGAATTGCACACAACAACAGCCCGGGTAGCTCAATCGGTAGAGCGTGTGGCTCTTAAATTGTAGCATCAATGGCACCTCAAGGTCGCGGGTTCGAGCCCCGCCTCGGGCTCAATTCCCGACAGCTCAACTTGTTTGATCTGATCTTTTTTTTATTTTTTTTGACCCCTCTTGCCACCTCCTTACGGTAGATAGATACATGGTGGCGAGGAAGCCATATTCTCTTTTCTCTTTCCTGTGCCTACCTGGTTATTTATTCCTCTTCCTCTTTTTTTTTCTTTTCTCTCCGTTTTTGATTTTAGCCGTTAGTACACCTATTTCATACTCGAGGTGGATTTGGTAATTATATATTTCTGTCCTGAGGTTTTCTGTCGACGGTGAAGAGTCTCCCTTCATCGTCAAAATCCACGATCTACCTCACTTCAAACACATGAAACCAGCTCAAGTCTACTCTTTCGGACTTTCAAAATATCTAGACATCAATTCATATATTCATATATCGTTATTATAGTAACACGCTGTAAGATTCATCCAAGGTATCCAACCACCACGGGGTATTTCTGGTACGCGGAGGCCCGACGAATGTAACTTCCAAGATAACTTGCCAAAGGACAAGATCACAAAGTGTCGATATGACCCAGCAGCCACTGCAAGTGCCTATAGCTACTCCGCGGCTGGAACTGCGGTTGCATATGTCCGCTCAGATGCGTTTGCGCCCACATCAACCCCCTCTCATAATGCTGAATGCCCATGGTCCCCTGCGGGTCTTCAATATCACCATACCCCTCCGACATGAAAAGAGGACCATACTGCAAATCCGGCAGGGTGATGATGATGGGCGTACTGGGCTGTTCCTGGAATCCCATCTTGCCATTCCACGTCATGTTCTGAATAGAAAGTAGCGTCCCGTTGGTGAGAATGATCATATCCAGATCGCCGTTTGCTATCAGGACGCGGTTAGTGGCTTCGATGACCCGTGGGAGGACGGACTGGATTGGATCCGCTGAGAGATCCCCCTCTTGCTCGGGACCGCCGTCACCACCGACGAAGACGGCCTCGTTGCTACATTCAGACCATGACACATCCAGTGGTGCATGCATCGCAATCTTTACATCTGTACGATTGAAGTAGACAGGGAGGCCAGGATATGAGTATTCAAGTCCGGTTGGGAAACCGAGAGGATCTGAGAGTAGTGGACATTGTGTGCCGATCTCATATACATTGTAACAAGGGTTTGTTGCATATGCAGCATTGGCGGCCAGGTCAAATACATCGCAGGCCAGATCCTCGGGGTTGCTGTAATTGAATAACGTTGGAGGTTGTGGTCCAGATGGAGGGAAGGACATGTACTTTTCCCTGTAGTCAGCGTACCCGCACGACTTGTCGAGTTCTTCTAGTTGAGCCAAAAAGGATTGGTTAAACCCAAATACGTTGTTGTTCTCCAGGATGAAGGGAAGTGCTGGGACCTCGTTTTGTACATAATCAAATGACCCGATGCATGGATCATAAGTGAGAGCGCCTAGGGATTGAACAACACCATTAGACCATTGTCGACGGGAACATCTAACGAGAGTACTCACCGGATAAGTTAAAGTGCTCTGTGTCATTCTTGTCCAACATGGCGGCAGAAATATAAGGCACATATCTCCCAGCGTAACTCTCACCTGTGACATAAATCTTGAAGTTTTTAATGCCAAATATCTCTTGAAAATTGAGGAAGAAATCGACAAAATCTGCGGCAATTTCCTCCTCAGTCGTCGCTGTAACTTTACCCGTTGAGAAACCGGTTCCTACAGGTTGTTCAACCCTGGAAATCACATCAATTCTGCCACTATTATAGTAGATGGTGATGCTTACCAGAGCACATTTGTGAGATTTACCCACGAATATTGATTGATTTCTGGCGCATATTGACCGAAACCCCAAACGAATCGGCCATTTTCTTGCAGGAAGCCCTCCAGGGAACTGCAACCTACGTAGCGTTCAGCAAAGTATGCATTTGGACATGGCACTCTAGCCCACCTGGTCCGCCATTAAGCCAAATAGTAATCTCATCAGTAGGAGCGCCGACTGTTGGCTGAAAGACAAAGTATAATGCTCGGGAGGGGTCTTTCTTGTTAATTGGTACCAGGCCTGCATACACTTCGCCAATGTCGAACGGGATGTCGGGCAGATATTTAACCTGGTAGGCTATTCAAACTCAGTACGAGGAAATAAGCAGGAAGTAGAGTTTTTCTAACGCTCTGTAGCCGGTCCCAGGAACCGGTAGTTCTTCTGCTTGGGAGGTCCCCAATCAGGGCTTCTTTGACCAAAATTCCCTTTCAAATTGGCTCCATACCCTTTCCGACGAGCAAAGTCACTTATTTTCCCAGCAGAGACTGTGCTGAGAAGAATGCAGCTCATCAGAAGGGCTACAGCCATGCGTAGAGCTTTGGACGACATCTTGCCCCCTCAATCTCGAGAAGCAGCAACGACAACGGCAATGACAAAAAGAAAGCAGAAGTTTCCGTCAAAGAAGAAAGGAAAAAGAAGAAAATTCAAAAGAGGCGCTCTCTGGAGCTCCATGATCTCTATGATCCTCGGCCGAGCGACTGCTCTCTAATCGCCGCCACTTCTGGATCCAGTGATAAGCCTCCACGTTCCGGACCCGTCCCTGGTCACTGGGAACGCGGGCTCCATATTAATGACTGCGAGGCGTATGCCAGGACTCGTAGTTGCATATAGGGCACGGAAGAGGAAGGAGATGAAGAGGTGAAGCAAACGGTCGATGATATATTTTCCCTTTGGCAGGGCTTTGCGACGTCCTACATCGATACCAGCCAGAGATGCCCCGCTTTTCGCGGCACGGTGGCTTCCATGCCATTCCCGTAGGAGAATTTTCCCCGGTCAACCCGTGCGGCCTTTTGAGAACTGGTTACTGGTTATTCTGCAAGAAAATATGGGCGGGGGTTCGAGACAATTGAACCCGAGCGACATTGAGCTGTGTGCGATATTCTGTCGTGCAGGCCGGCTTCCTCGGTGACGTAGTTGAATCCGAAGGAAAGCTTTGCGGTTCAATAACCGAGATCAAAATTTCTCGTCACTTCACCACCACATTCTTCATCATCAGAAAAAGAAGTTGATCTAGACGTCTGTCTAAAGTCTAAAATTCCAATGTTCTTCAGACCAAGTCACTCCAAGTCTCCAACTAAAGTTTTGGTTCAACTAGTTTTACATCCGCGGGCCAATTCCGATCGACCTAAATCACGAACGTTAGTGCTGTCTTCGTGCCATCCAGATCCAAAGGAAGTCCTCACATCTTCAATATGCCGGTATCCCAATAACTTGGGGCTTAGCTCCGGGTCTCGCCATGCAAGCGCCTCTCCCGGTGGTGTAGGTACCATCCTCATCTTCCTATCTCTCTCTTCCTGCTCTGGGCCATCATGCAAGTGATACAGATACTGCTGCAGATTTCCTCTCTCTACTACCATCCTTGTTCTGTCTTTCCGGCATTTCTCGTATACGTCTAATGCAAGCTTTTTGGAAGCTCGTGATTTGGAGGTGATGCGTGCCAGACACTCGCCCAAGACG
This sequence comes from Amorphotheca resinae ATCC 22711, assembly GCF_003019875.1. Lineage (NCBI taxonomy): Eukaryota > Fungi > Ascomycota > Leotiomycetes > Helotiales > Amorphothecaceae > Amorphotheca > Amorphotheca resinae. The sequence goes on from NW_020194481.1 coordinate 1,045,895, forward strand.
GCGGCGTCTTCGAGAGACATTCCTGCGCTATAGGGAGGTTAGCTTTGAGAGATGACGAGTGTGAAGGGAAACGAATGGAAATTAGGGACTACATACCCGGAAGCGAGATAAGGAAGCGTAGCGTGCACAGCGTCGCCCATCATGGTGAAGGCTGCAGATGGATGGCTCCAATTATCCATTCCGAGGCGGTAGCAAAGACGCCATTTGTATACAGATTCGCACATGCTGAGAAGTTTCTGTATCCTTTGAGGGGCTGTCAATTCCTGAATCTGTCGATGGAGATTGGTGAAGTTACCTCGGGTCCCAGTCTTTGAAGAGTGCTCGCATCTCTTCAACATTGCCTGCTAATGTTGAAGCTCCTGCTGGCATGTCGTCTGGTACCAGGAGAACCATGTTGAACAACTCGCCACCCCGAAGAACATAATTTACTACGGAATCTGAGCGGAAGAGACCTTTGACAAGCTAGGGAGTCAGGAGAGAACATACCACAATGCTGATCTGGACCTATCCAGTAATTTACCTGTGGGTTCTTGATGAATTGCGCTAGCTCTGGATCATTCATCATGTCCTTCGTCGACAAGAGCAGCCGGTATGCCAAATCGCCTGTCGGTGTAGGAGGATCTTCCCTACCCAGCATGACCTCTCTCAGCCTACTGTTGATCCCATCCGCACCAACCACCAAATCAGCCTCCATTTCCCTCCCATCTGCCATCACCGCAGTCGCTCTGTCGCCCTCAATCTTCACATCAACGACCCTCGAATTGACCTGGACTTTTGCGCCCAGCTCAACCGCGCGGTCAAGCAAACACTGGTGCAAATTCGCTCTGTGGAAATCCCAATAAAATGTTCCCGGGTACTTGCCAGCTGATTCCACGGTGTCCAGAGATGAGATGATATCCCCCTTCCAACTCAGCATGTTCACCCGCTTGGGGTTGGTTGAGTATTTGTCCAACGCCTCGCGCATGCCCCAGGTCTGGAGCAGATAGCTGCTGTTCGGCAGAATCTGGATTCCTGCACCGATCTGGAATTGGCCCAGCGGTCAGATTTAGTTCTGGAATAAGAAGGGCGGAGGGGTTGTACCTCTCCGATTTCAGATGCGGATTCAAGGACTTCGACATCGTGGCCTGCGAGGAGAATGGCGATTGCAGCTCCCAGACCTCCAAGTCCTGCTCCGACAATAATCACCTGTTTTCCAAATCAGTCAATCATGCTTTCTTCTTTCTTAATTTGTCTATGTCGCAAAGTAATGCTCAAGTCGTTAGGAAAGGAGCTCGCTGCCCGCCCACCTTCAGTTTGCTGTCCTCGCCCCGCACAATCTTCTCCGTCACCTTCACCTGATAAGAAGACATACTTGCTCGCTATTCAAATTACCTATGCAGAAAGACAAGTGGATCTGCAGAGATTATGAGAGCAGGTTCCATTAACCCATATATGCATCTCGCGACTGAACGTGCTCCATCGGCCCCAGAACACGGGAGATGGACAGCTTCATGAGGTACAGAAAAGCGGCCTATCGCCAATCGATAAGGAGAGCTTGTTGCCTCTTTTGGAGCAGCTGCATTGCATACCACAAGGCCAGGAAAGTGGGGTTGAGGTTGAAGGTGGGGGATACGCAGGGCCCCGCATGGTCCCGCATAGTCCCGCCAACCGACATCCGATAGGGGCTGCACGGAGTATCTCAGAAAGGCAAAAAGGTTGTTATCACGGTGGAATTTATGCTACATACGACTACTTAAGAATCACACTGTATCAGCCCTAATACAGCAAATTACCCTTTTGACGTTCGCCTTCATACAAAAATTCCACACAGGCAGTCCTTCCAATTTCCCAACGTGTAGTTATGGACAGAGTAAGGTTGACTCTCCTTGTTCTCAGAGATACATGCTAATCGAACCAATAGTTCTCCCTGACAGGCCGTGTAGCCCTCGTGACCGGAGGTGCGCGAGGATGCGGACTTGCATTTGCAGAAGGCCTTGCCCAAGCCGGCGCCTCAGTAGCCATCTTCGATGTGATTCCCCCGGTCCCAGCATTCTTCGAGATCGAGAAGAACTTCGGGGTGAAGACGGCACATTACCTGTAAGTAAGCCCTGCGTTATCAAGTTATAAACTCCTTCTTTCTCGCACCTGTTCAGCCGATTCACACGAACTCGCATAGTGTCGACGTGAGCAACACCGAGAGTCTCGAGAAGGGATTCGCGGACTTCGTCAAGGATTTTGACGGAAAGTTGGATATCTGCGTCCCCTGCGCAGGCATCAACCGCAACCTCGGCTTTCTCGAGACCCCAGTTGAAGAGTATGATAAGCTCATCGGTGTGAACGTTAAGGGGGTGTACTATACAGCCCAGCTTGCGGCGAAGCAGATGATTGCCAACGGCACGAAAAAGGGGAGTATTATTCTCGTGGCGAGCATTGCGAGTTACATGGCTATTCGAAGCCAGCTGAGCAGCGCTTACTGCGGCACGAAGGGGGCCGTGAGAGCCATGTGCCCGGCGATTGCTGCCGAGCTGGTGAAATATGTTCGTATCCTCTCTCCAAGTCCGAACGATGACTTCTGTACTAATGAGGATAGGGAATTCGTGTGAACTCCATTTCCCCTGGCTATGTGAAGACGGAGATGACTGCGCCAGTGAGTAGCATGTGAGCACCCCCCTGATAAATTGATATTGATTGCTGCTAGTTCCCGCACCTGTTGGAGAGCTGGAAGGATGAGATTATGAATGGAAGAGTAGCAACGCCGGATGATATTCGTGGCGGGTGTGTGTTTTTGGCAAGTGATGCCAGCTCGTATATGACAGGACAGGATCTCCGTATCGATGGTGGGGTAACGAAATGGTGAGGATATAATATGTCGAGTAAACTGTCACCAGAAATGACTGGAGAGAATAAATGAAATGAATGAACAAACCTGCTGCGCCCAATAACGTGACCAAAAGAATGATACCTTGAACATTCTACAGTGCTTCGTGCTGTCTCTCTCCTTGCACGTGAGGGGTAATGGAAAAGAGAGAAAAAAGGGGGGGGGGGGGTTAATTCACATCCTCAGCCATCTCGGCCAACGTAGATAGGTATTTGTGGCCTTGTGGATGCCCGTATTCGCTCCGGCCCCGACGGTCCGACGCGGACGCCATCCCAGAGTCTCACGCGTCTCCAAACATGACAAACAGACATTGACAAACTCTATCTCTCCCCCACTTTCATTGCCATTGACCACCACTCTTGATGGCAGCGGATCAGATGATTCTCATCACTCTCGAGGCCTTTTGGCCCCGCGATGATCCCACCTCCCATCCCAAGGGGAGGCTATCACGATCTAGAGCTGCTCCGCAAGGACTCTTCCATCGCCTCATCGTGAGCTTTGGAACCGAATCTGACCACTAACATTGACAACACTGACTTCGATATTGAACATAAAACCTCTTCTGCTATAACAGAACCTAATGACATACCTACCCACAACGATAGCACGATAGCATCTTCAGGAAGATATGGATCACGTGACAGTAGCAGGAGCAGGTCCAGCAGGACTGATGCTGGCGTACGCCCAACCACCATGAGAGGGTTGAAGGCATGTTGACACTCTTGACAGATCGAACCTGGTGCGTTTTGGCGTCAAGACGACCATTCTCGATGACCGGCCAGACAAGACGTCCATGGGCCGAGCGGACGGTCTGCAGCCCAAGACCATCGAGACTTTCAAGCAGCTTGGGCTCGCTGGTTCGCTGCTGCAGAAGGGCGTCAGGGTGTACGATATCTGCTTCTGGGTATGGGGATGCTACTCTCTATTCATCACTGATTTCTTGTCCGGGAGCCAACAGTCGCTGATCATGGGTTAGAACTCTTCCGCATCAGCACCGCTGCACCGGACCGGGAGGGAAATCCACTACCCGCCAGCAGTAGTGGATGTAGAAGACCCTTTTATTCTCCTGGTGCATCAGGGAATGGTCGAAGAGGTTTTCCTTGACGATTTACGAGCGAGAGGCGTGGAAGTGCTTCGAAGTAGTCCTTTCGTTCGCTATTCCACCTCGGATGCTGGGGTCCAAGTGGAATACCAAGATCTGAAAGAATCAACCACCAAAACCCTCTCTACGGGGTTCCTCGTGGGATGCGATGGCGCGCATTCTAAAGTCAGAAAGTCAATGCCAGGAGCAGAGATGGTTGGCGAGCCGAGCAGGGCAGCCTGGGGTGTCTTAGACGGTCAGTTCGCTGGAACGTGCAAGAGAGGTGATGCTGAATCGCCTCAATAGGAGTCATTGAAACGGATTTTCCGGATCTATGGAGCAAGGTGGTGATCAGTTCCGAGACGGAGGGGACAATCCTCTGTATTCCGAGAGAGAGGAATATGACGAGGCTCTACATCGAGCTTCACCCAAGCACCGCCGCGGCCGAGACGACGGAGAACTCACCCCAGGACCAAGACTTCGTGATGGAGAGAGCGAGGGCGATTCTGAGTCCCTTCAAACTGACTTGGAAAACTGTTGGTATGTGTTAGCCTCACGTGGTCACGCTTAGTTCTAACCTTTGCAGATTGGTTCGGAGTATACAAGGTTGGGCAACGAGTGTCGAAGCACTTCTCAGATGCGGATAGAGTATTCATAGCTGGCGATGTACGGCCCTCTCTCTTACCTCTTTACCCTCCCCTCCCCTCCTCTCTCCTCACTAACATCCACTAGGCTGCACATACACACTCGCCCAAAGCAGCGCAGGGCATGAACGTCAGCATGCACGACACTTTCAACCTCGCCTGGAAACTCAACCTCACCGTCCGCGGCCTGGCCTTGCCCAGTCTCCTCTCTACCTACACGGATGAGCGGCGGAAGATCGCGCAAGACCTGATCAGCTTCGACTACGAGCACGCCAACGCTTTCGCGGCCGGTGATCCCCAGGCCCTCGCCGCCAACTTCGCCCAGAACATCCGCTTCATCTCAGGCGTCGGCGCCACCTATGCCCCCAACGTCCTGAACGTCCCCGAGCCCACGTCACGTGGCGGCTTACGCGCCGGCGCCCTGCTATCCCCCGCCATGGTAACGCGCTACATCGACGCGAACCCCGTGCACCTGCAGCTGGACATCCCTCTGTTGGGCCAGTTCCGCATCATGTTCTTCACGCCAGATGTCAAGCGCGCGCACGCCTTCCTGGCGACGGTCTGCGCCGAGGCCACATCTACGCGGACCGTCTTGGGCCGCGTGTCAGCAGCAGCGGAGGCCTCGTACGCGGCGCTGCAGGTCCCGGCAGCCGAGATGGACGAGTTCGTGCAGCCGCAGCGCTACACGGCGGTGTCGCGCTGCTTCACGCTGGCGGTGGTGACGACGATGGCCAAGGAGGAGGTGGAGGTTGCGGATCTGCCGCCGGCGTTGAGGGATAGCCGCTGGACCTTCTACGTGGATGATGTGATGGGGGCGAGCGGGGAGACGTGTACGGAGAAGTGGCTGGGGAAGCTGGCGGCGGACGAGGTGGCGATTGTGAATGTGAGGCCGGATGGATATGTGGGGAGTATAGGGCGGTGGAGCGTATCCGGGGCGAGCGCGGGATTGGAGGCTGCGGGGTGGTTGGATGGGTATTATGGGGGGTTCTTGAGGGCGTAGTTGGATGGTTAGGGTGTGTATTTCTCTACTTTATATATCAAAATCAAGGTCATGGTATGGCTGTGTTCTGGGTCTGATAGGTTTCCGTGCCTTCACTTGTGTAGACTGTCAAATGCCCCCCGGATTTGCATACCAGTATCATCATCTGCCCCTCGCCATTTCCCCCCCTTTTCTATATCCCTCACCCTCTTAAACACCAACCCCAACCTCAGAGTCCAATCCACCCATACATTCATTTCCCCATCTTTTAACCCCGTCTCTCTTCCCCTTCTCCCTCCCTACTCACATATATAATCCAGCATGGCATATCCCCTCTAAAACGCATGTCATAAACCGCGATGCTACGTTTAGTTTCGTAAGGCGTAGGTATAATGGAAGGATAAGGGGTGACTATCTTGGGTATATGGATTACTTGAGTGGGTATGGAGTACAGAATTGTGATCGCGATCGTAGTATAATGATATACGGCTTTGTTATTCTTCTGCTCTCTTGTCCTTTCGTGGATTACTTGCTACTCATCCCATATATACCCCCTTTTTTATTTTCCTCAAGGAGAAAGTCAAGAATTATCATCTCATTTCATATGATATGATATACTGACTGGTATTCAACACACTGTTGTAGGATATATAAAGCACACCCATTATCTACTTACCTACTCCTTTTAGTATCACTCATCACTCATCACTCACCCATCCATCCACTATCAACCAATATCTCCATCCCTATCCCTATCCCATCTCCAAGAAACAACCCCCCCTCCCTTCCTGCAAGAAATAAAAATAATAAAAAATGATAAAAATAAATCGCAGTCCCCTAATTCAGTCCACACAGAGTAAACCCTTGAATCCGAATTATGAATTTGTGAATTATGAAATGCGCGATGGATATGGCAATTGGGAATCTGGGGGGTTTGTTGATTCTGGGGTTTTTGTGGGGGGG